>NC_048222.1:28886275-28899380 GCF_002007445.2 Ailuropoda melanoleuca | reverse complement strand
GCCCGCCTGCGGGCGACGCGAACTGGCCCGGCCGGCGCGGCGCGGGGCCGGCCTGAGGCGGGGCGGCGGCTGGAGCGCTGCCTGTCCCGGCTCCTGTTCTGGGCCAGCCTGGGGCTGCTGCTCGTCTTCCTGGGCATCCTCTGGGTGAAGATGGGCAAGCCCTCGGCGCCGCAGGAGGCGGAGGACAACAGTACGTCCCGGGCCGGCGCAGGGGAGGGCCCCGGGCGCGCGAGTGTCCACCAGAACGGCCACCCGTTCCTCTCAGCGCCAGGCTGCACATTCCCAGGCCTTGTCAGATGCCTCTGGCTGTCTTCTTATCTCCAGACCCTGACTCTCCTTCCTCTGGCTGTGGAAGAAGAGGGCTGGAGTTCCTGCAATAATTTCTGTCTTCACTCTCCTGTTCTCATTTTCTGCCCTAGCCCTCCCTACCAATCTCCCTTTCAACCACGTGCTGGAAGCAGTCTTCATTCCTAGTCACTTCCACCCCAACCTCTGGTTTTCCCTCTCTAGAGAAAACCACACCCCTCTCCAACAGACAGGTCCACCCCCATTCCTTTTTAGTTCTTTCTTAACTTGGATCTCTTGCTCATTCACACATTAGTGCCCATTTGAAGTCACCCCAGGTTTCACTGCCCACAGATCAGATCTGGTTGGGTTCCCAGCTTTGCAGCACCAGAAGAGTTTAAACTGATATAAATGGAGGCGTTTATCCTTGCCTGCATTATCCTCCTGGAGTGTGTGCAGAGAGGGTTCTGTGAGTCAAGGACATTCCCAGCCATGCTTCTGTCCACACTTTAGTGATGAGACATGCCAGTAAGAGGTCTGCAGGATACAGTATGAATAGTTAAGGATTGGTATGTTTCTTAAAAGGGAAATTTGCCTCTTGGGTAACTCTGGGCTTTCGTCTAACAGAAAACAACATAGAAATCCTTTCTTTATAAATGTAAAGGGTAAAGTGTATAAATTTAAAGTATAAAGTGACATTGTGAGTTCACCAACTTTTGCTATTCTTTGCAAAGCATTGTGATTAATACTGCTCCCAGCCTCAAGCCAAGGCCACATCTTTCCATGCCTAGCAGGAACAGCCAGGATGCAGGGAGAAGCTAAATTGTGTCTCAGTTGTTGCAGCAGATGGGTGTTTGGGTATATGAACAAGTCTGTGGACATGGGGATCCCAGACTCATGCACATGCCCAAATAATTTCTTGGCTTTGAGAGCAGTTTATCCACCTGCTAAAGAAATTAAGCAGACCCGGGAGTGTTGTGGGACCGTACTGGTACCACAACAAACAGTATACTGTCATACTCACTGCTGAGATGCTTTAAGACCGCAGCTCTTGGATATACTGGGGTTTACCTGGAGCGCCCCTCCCATGATGGTACTAATCCCTGTTCAACATATAACTGTTTGCAGTTTACAAAACCATCATGTATATTGACTTGTGTGAAGCTAACTCCCCGAGTTAAGCAAGGGAAGCTTTATTGATCCCATTTTACAAATGAGGAAATGGAGGTTCAGAGTGGTTGAGTTACCCAAGAGCCCGTGGCTAATCATTTCCAGCGAGGACTTGGACCCAGCTGTCCTCGGACCCAGCTGTCTTCGTCCTAGTTCCTAATCCAGGATTGGGAAACCCTTACATGTTACTGTCTGCATTTTAAAAGTGCCCCCATTTAGATGACATCTTCCTGATCCCCACCCTTATGTTGGTAATGTTTTACTTCCCCTGAATTTTGAGAGTGGTCTCTTTTTGCAATCTTTTCCTCAACTCACACTTTTAATTTCCTCTATGTTTCTTTTCTTGGTCTCAGTGAAGTTATTGCCAGTGGACTGTGCGAGCAAAACAGATAAGGTGAGTCTGAGTTTCTTCTCTAGCTGTTGTTATTCCTCCCAAGGATGTTAGCCTCGTCAGGAGGTAAACTGGCCCAGAAAAAGATCATAATAGGATCATTTTCAGGAGTGCTTCCTGTAATGTACCAGAATCACCTCATGTTCTGTGATGTTTGTGTCAGACTCAATTGTGGCAGGCAAAGGAGTACTTGAAACAGAGAGAATTGAACTCCGAAGATCCAACCCTGGGCTTGTTACGGAAGCGCTCCCATCAATCACAGCGCTGGGGACTTTGATCTTCTGCCTAAGTCAATCTAGGGGGATGCAGTAGGTTGGGGCTGAAGGACTTCTCGAGCTCCCTGGCTTCCAGAGGAAGGGCTGGCAGTTTTTAAGCATCCGGAGGCGGGGTTCTCAGGTCCACGTTCCCTCAAGTAGTACGTCTGTGGCTGACGGTGCTGTTTGGATCTGAAACATCATGAGGTGAGGGGGGGTTGTTTTAAATATATCTGAAGTAGAATTAGCCCTCCTAGTCGATAGATTTGTTTTATGAAGCTTTAATGTTCCCTACAAATAATATTTGGGGAAGGCTAGCAGCCCCATCCATTTATGAGTCATGCACGAAGCATTAGCCAGGAGCTGGGATGCTGGCACAGGTGATAGTCTGGGGAAGATGGAAGGCAGTAAATTTTCAGGTCATAAATCCTACCAGGAGGAGCCTTTTGCTGCCAGAGGGCATGACTTAGTAGTCTAATTATTAAGTGTGCAATGCCAGGCCTCTCCCGAGGCCTCAGTCTCCACGTCTGGCAGCCCAGGGGCTGGGAAAGAAACAACACAGTGTCATGAGTTCACTCTCTTACCCATGTTACCAAAGGGGTTCCCTGGTGCAGATAATAGGTTTTATCTCTTCTTTGGCTTCTGCTATACATTTGGGGGTGTTTTATTTCCTTTATTGCGTTCATCCACCAAGTATCTTTGCCTCTCAATTGTTTTGTGAAAACAGATTCATATTAAGTTTAATTTAACTGCCTTGTGTCGTGAAAACCACAGTTGATGATTACAGGAAGTGGCCCAGAAAAATAGGTAGTGGCTGGAAGGAAAACGAGAATTTTGAACCCTGAAAGCAAAAACGGGAAACAAGTCTGTAAGACTTCTCTGGTTTCTGTCTCTTGGTTCTTTGCCCCAGTTGAGTGAGCCCTGACAGGCACAGTCCGGGGCCTTGCTGAAAATGTGCTCAGTGAGCAGACTGGGGCCTTGCAACCTCTGAGCTTTGAAACTCAGGGTCTGGGCATTGTCGGCAGGCTCCACTGAGCTGAGATTTCACAGGATGCTCTTGGCCTTCGTGAAGGGTGGACACAGAAACAGGCAGGTTGGGAGATGCTTCTCGGCTCTGGTGAGGCTCTCGCTGAAAGTCTCATTCTTTGTGTGGCTCAGGCTCCCCCAGAACCCAGATGGGCATTGGAGTTTCAGATATACGTGTTTTTTTCCTTCTCAGCCAACTATGACACTTAGCGTTTTTCTTTCTGCCTTTGTGCTGCTGAAAACGTGTGGACAGGCTGGGAGTGGGTGTGCTGTCTCAGTCAGGCCGTCTCGTGGTCTGGTGTCTTCTGTCCTTCTGTTCCCTTTAGGTGCTATCAGCCCTGCTTTGCCTAAGTGTTGGTGAGTTCGGAGCAGAGTTAATTGTGACCGCTTTTGTTGTTTGTTTGTTTATCTGGTTGTGACAGTAAGAGATGTTTAGTGTAGACGATTTGAAGAATGTGACAAAATCAGCCATGATTCTGCCACCAAGAGTTGATCGCCGTTGACATTTTGGGGGCATTTCCTTTCCCTCTTGTCTGTGTACATATGTTTATAGAGTTGGGATCTCCCTGTGTATTCATTACATTTCTTATCATCAACACTTCCCATCTCATTCGTCTTTAAAAGGTAGTTTGGGTACCTGCTTCTACTTACAGACTGGAGAGTTGTTTCTGAACGTTAATGGTCATACTTGTAAATCTTAGTTACGCCACTTTGTACCTTTTAAAGGCTTTTGGGTCTTTAGGCAACACAAGGAGACGTATCTTGGCCTCTGAGACTATGAGAAACCAAGTCCTGCACATTGCAGATGAGGGCAACAAGTGAGAAGGAAGGGGACCGTGGTTCCTTCTGTAGTTGTGCACATTGCAGATGAGGGCAACAAGTGAGAAGGAAGGGGACCGTGGTTCCTTCTGTAGTTGTCGTGAGCTAGGCCCCGAGTCCAGACCCTTGGCGTCAGTTGGGTGCCCTGCCCAGTGACACCCCAGAGGAGGTCTGAAGGGGGCGGTATAGGCTTGGAGCCAACCTGCTCCAGCAGTTGCTAGCTAGGGAATCGTGGGGGCCTAGCAGGTCTCTAAACCTTGAGCTCCTCGTCTGAGAAATCGGGGTGCGGTCAGGATTGAAGTGAAGATTCAGTGCGGACTCACGGCAGCCCATGGCCTGTCATTCACTCTCAAGGAGAGCAGCCTTTCATTCAAATACTCTAAAGCTAGCAGCCTAGCAAAATGGCGTCGGTTCTGCTACAAGTGCAGATGTAGGCGTGCCTCTATTCCTGTTCCTGCTCTCGTACAGATGACTTTCGTCCCCTGGAGCTTCACAGTGTCTAGAGATATTCCAGTCTAAGGTGAAGCCTTTGCTGCAGCTCACCCACAGAGCAGACGATTTATGGGCAGAATGTAGACACCTGACTCTCCAGAAGCAGACGGGAGTGGCCCGAGGGGAGCCGAGACTGCAGTGGTGCGGCGTTTGCCGGGCCCGCTGCGGAGGCCCGACTGCTGCAGCCCCCGCCGCCCCCCGCGGCCCCCTGCAGCCACATCGCCTCTGCTCCGCAGCCCCGCCTCATGGCCTTTATTCCGGCGAGAGCCACAGGACAGAGGCCGGGGGCCTCCAGGATGGCCGCCCTTTAGTGACCGTGCTGCCTTTAGCTCCACCTCAGGCTTTACGGTTAACCATATTTACCCATCCAGCCTGTCCCTGCACCCACCGCTTTGCAGAATGTGGGTCCTGAGGGGTTCCTTGCCGCTTGGCACTGACAGTGAAGCCAAGGAGGTCCAGCCAGAGAGACGGAGCCCCCATCCCCCGCCCCTCCTTGCTGACTGCCTGTCCTGTGCCCTTGCAGTTCTGTCAGGCCAAGCAGAAGGCGGCCTTGCTGGAGCTGCTGCACGAGCTGTACAACTTCCTGGCCATCCAAGCCGGTGAGTGCACGTCTCGGGGCCCGAGATTCCTTGTGAGGGTTGTGGGCTCTTACACTCATCTGCCAGGCGGGGGCTGGCTGGCAGGTGGCTGAGATGCTCTGTCGTGATCTCCCAGAAGACATACTCGGAAACCAAGTCTTGCCTTCCCCACTTCTGCACTCAGACACATCTTTTTTAAGCCTACAGTTGGTTCTCACATCCCCTTTATGGGTCCCAGGGGTCCTGGCCCATGCACAAGCCTTTCTGCTTTCTCTGGATGCCCACCAGGTGATGCTCTGGGGGTTCGTGTTGCGTTGGCAGGGGCCAGGCCCCAGGACTCCTCAGTTCCTGTATTCTGACCTGGAGGGCCTCCCTGTACAGATGGTCGGCCAGGCCAGAGGAAGAGGCCTACGCAGGTGGCAGGGGTTGCACGGTGGGCAGCTTGCCAGGGCTCTGGTGTCACCTCTGGTCCTGATCTCCCCGTCTGGCTGCAGGACCTTGGACAAGTCCCTTATCCTCTCAGAAGCTGTCTCCTTATCTAACCAAGTGGTCTTGGGTCGGTTTTTTTTTTGGGGGGGTTGTTGTTTTTTTACAAAGTGAAAAGTAAGTGCCGTGCTCTAGAGGAGGGCATTTTCACCCTCCCCCACGAAATATCCCCTAAAAAGTCTCCATCCGGAAGGCTCCCCTACTGTTTTATTTAGAAAATTGTTCTTTGAGGCCAGAGATATCAGCTCCCCACACCTCTCAGAATCACTTGCTAAAGGCACAGGTGAATGGCCAGAGCTTGTGCCCTGAGTGAAACATACTTGGCACTAGAACTAGACGGCGCTATTCAGTCTTATGAGATGTTCTGGAGGTACCTCTGACCTGTGGGGCCCACCCTTGTCTAAAGTTGTTGCTCGGGAACCAAGGCTGCCTGGGCCTGTGCTGGGCCCTCAGCCCTCGGGGCCGGTCTTGTGGGCCTCAGTTCTGCCACCACCTCCCTCCTGACTGGCAGGAGGCTGGTGGTGGTCAGGGAGGCATCTGTGAGCTCCTTGGAGGAGCAGTGGAGTGGGAGCTCACAGCATCACAGGCCTCAGGGGCCCTTCTCCATGGCCCAGGTGCTTGCAATATAAATTCTGGCCTAAGAGGATGTTCCAAACCTTAGTGATTCAGTTGTGGTCCGGGGACCAGCAGCATTAGGGTCACCCGGGAGCTTCCTGGAAATGCAGAATCTGTGGACCCCTCCAAACCTATGAATCAAAGTCTGCATTTCCAAAAGACCCGCAGAGTATAAATTAGAGAAGCTCTGTCTTAAACTGTGGATGCTGGTAGAGCTTTCTCCTCCATCCCACCCTCCATATTTAGTCCTGGCTTATGCCACCAAGGGGCCTCGTGCCTCCGGTCCTCTGACAAGCCTGGCAGGGGCGACCCTGAGGGTCTCTCTGCAGGGAATGAGGGCTCTACTCGGCCATAGTCCCCCCACGCCACCCCCCACCTTGGAGGTCACCTGTGGGCAGAACGTTGTGCTGGACTTTGCAGCCCACAGGCTGCTTCTGGTCTAGCAGAAGAGACAAGCCGCCTATCTCCCTGACCATTGTTAAGAGGTGTGACTGGATGAGAACTGAGAGGCCAGAAGTTCCAGGAGACATGCTGCCTTTTAGCTGGAGCAGTCAGGAAAGCGTCACAGGAGAGGCGATGTCTGTGCCAGGCCCTGAAGCCTGAGAGGGATCGATTCTGCGTAGGTGGGGGGCAGGGCGGAGCCCGAAGAGGCAGGAAATGACAGGGGCAATGGTGGAAGCAGTTGGCCTCATGGGGGAAGGAGAAACAGAAGGAATGGAGTTTGGAAAGGTCGGTTGGGCCCCACTGTGGATGGCCATAGATGCCAGGCCGCGGGGGCTTGGTCACCGTGGGCAGTGAGTGCCAGGGAGGCTTCTGAGCAGGGAGTGATGTGCTAAGAGCCAGGAGCCAGGAAGGCAAAGGTGACAGCAGCTTGCGTGTAACAGTGCATTTAGGCAGAATCATTTCAAACTTTTGTTGATCAAATGTGGATGGGAAAGGGGAGAGGAGGAAACCCATCAGGAGACCATGGCCGTGGTCCAGGCAGACTTAAGCGAGGCAGGGCGATCGGGGCGGGGCAGGAAAAGCCAGCTTGATCTCAGAGGTCCCATAAGGTCAAGATCAACTTCGGCATAGGAGGGATAAGCTTTAGTTCATTTTCAAGATTTTTCAAGTTCATTCTCAGCCACTCCCTTCCCAGCAAACAGACTGGCTATCCGTAGCCCCTAGGCTGTGCCAGGTTAAGAGCGGTCAGGCTCTGTGGGAGTTCAGGATCTTGTACAGGCCCGCCATGTGCCGTCCCTGATCTCGAGGAGTCTGGTGACCCAAGGGAAGTAACACGTGGTGGGTGGACCATAGTGGGCTATCAAGAGCCAGTGGCTGTGGCAGGCCCCCAAGTACAGAGTGATTTGGTCCAACAAGATTCTGCTGTAGGCCAGGGATTTTTCAGAGGAGGTGGCCCTGGGTGGGCTTCATCCTAGGTGGGAGTGGTCACCCAGAGTGCATGGAAGGGAACAGCCCCTTGGAGCACCACACTGAGGCCCCACTGCCCAGCACAGAGACACCGTTTTTCTCTCTGGGGCATTTTGGACATCCCTCCCCAGAACCCCTCAAAACGGGGCCTGGAGTTCCAGGTCTCCTGCCTATGTCACGGTCAGAATCCCTGCAGTGCCTACGGCCTCCCTGCCTTTCTTTTTTCCCAGGTTGCGTTTATTTATAGTGCCATTCTGGTACCTTCCATAGCTATCTGTCTGATCCTTTTAGGGATCAATTGCAAACAGACCTTAGGATTGGGCAGCTTTTTAGTCATTTAATGCAAATCACCGCACTGCTTTGCAGGTCAGGTTTTAATGATCTGGAATCGATCCAAGCTAAGTGGCTTTTGATCTTGCTGCAGAGTGAAGATGCCCCACAGAAGCCGGAGCCGCGGGGCCACATGCTCCCCATCAGAGCTGATGGCTTGATTCCTGCTGCATTTTTTTAGTCCATTTCAGAGTAATTTTTTTCCACCTCTTCTTTGTGTTTGAATGTGTGTTTTTTCCTCCTAGGTAATTTTGAATGTGGAAATCCAGAGAAGCTAAAAAGCAAATGCATTCCTGTAATGGAAGCCCAGGAGTACCTAGCAGTAAGTAGGCTGCGGTGCTTGCCCGGTCCCGAGAGGTCCTGGTGCTTTTGTACTGATCTTGCAAGCCCTGCCTTTTTTTCCCTTTTCGTTTTGTGTTTGCTTTTTGGCTTTTTTGTTTTCCCTTTTTTTTTTTCTTTTTAAACTTGGTTGAGTGTTAGGCTACTTTCAGTTTAGGCAGCAGTAGGGGTTACTGGTCCAAGGTGAGCTGTGAGGCGAAGCCCAGCCCGCCGCATGCGGCAGCTGGTGCGGCCAGTGCAGGCTGCCTCTTCTTTCAGTGGCCCTGTAACTTGCTCCCCGCTTTTCTCCCCTTCCCAGCAGCTTTACAGATCTACACTTTACCTGTCTATTCTCTGGTTTATGTTCATTGTGCAGATTGCTCGGGGTGTGTTGACTGGTGGCCTGGCCCCAGTTTGATAGAATTCTGGAACTTTGGAGCCAGCAGAAATCTTAGGGGTTTCCTAGCTCATTGTCATTTCCCAGATGAGGAAACTGAGGCCCAGAGAGGGGCAGGGACTGACCACTGCCCGTCCCCCCCACCCCATCCCCACGCTTTTTTTCATTTTCCCCAAGGTGAACTGCCAGCTCTCTGGCTCACGCTTTGGGCCTTGAGAAGGTTCTTTGGTTTTGGCTGCCTCAGACCTGCGTTGCTTTCTTGTGTGCTTCCGCATCGACTCCTCCCAACAGAGCGCTTCCCTGGCTCTCATCAGCCCAGATTTCCACCTGCCACTTTGTTGTGCGTTTAGCAGAACGGGGCTTTGGGGCCTGCGGAGGACACGGGAGAGGGCCTCCTTACTGCAGTGGCAGAGTCGTGTTCCAGCTGGGCCGCGCAGACGCAGCACTAACCCCCGCCCCCTCCCACAGAATGTGACCGGCAACTCGTCCGCCAAGTTCGAAGCGGCGCTGACCTGGATACTGAGCAGTAACAAGGACGTGGGCATCTGGTGAGTGTGGGCAAGGCCTCACGGGGCGGCGCGCACGGTCCTCACCCATCGGCTGGCTGCCGTGAGCTCACAGATATGTCTTGGGGCTGAAGTTAGAGGCAGGCCCCCCGGCCGAGTCCTCGTGGCCTAAGCCGGCAGCCGGGCAAGGGAAGGTGGAAGCATTCGGGGGGCAGCATAGGAGCCATTTCAAGATAAGACACAAAATCCAGGGGTCAGGATGTGAGCCTGGTGTTCCAGCTAAGCGTTTCAAGTAACTCCCTCTGCGTCCTTTGAATTCCCTGTTCCCACATGGATTGCTAGAGAAGGCATTTTTCTGCACTTCCTTTCGTCCGGTGCTAGTTTTCATTCTTAGATGAAATGTTTCTGTCTGTTGGTTTCATTCAGCATGGACACTGCAAAAGGAAATACTGGATTTTATTCTGACTGAGCAGTTCGACCTCATTTCTGTCTCTGGGGAGCACTGCTGGCAGAGATGGCAAGCCCCCTCACCCTCCTGAAAGGCCCCACCTGGCTGCTCAGCCTGTGGGGGAGGGGCACACCAGCGATGCTCCCCCCGCCCCACCCAGTTCTTCACGCTGGCACTCCCTCCCGTTTCCCAGGGTTTGTCGGGGTCTCTGTTCAGGCCACAGCTCCTGATACTCAAATATACTCTAGGGCTTTGTTCCCTCCTCTCTAATCCACCCAGACTACTAATTCCATCAGCCGTGCCTCCACCAGAAGCCCCTCGGGCAGCTCAGCCTAAAGCTTGATAACTGGATGCAGGGCACGATTAACATTCGTTGGCTTAAAAAAAAATACTGCTTCCCTGAGTGGCTGAGCAATTTTCCTGTGTGTTAGGAACGGCGGAGGAGAATATGGATTTTATCCTCGGCAGCGCTCACCAAAGCTGCTAGCACAGAAGAATGATGGCACTCGCCTTTTCACACTGGGGGAAGGCAGTTGGGAGGGTGGCCGAGGCCAGCTCAGACGACCAGTGTTCAAAGTGGGTCGTGAGATATCGGGACACTTCAGATACTGGGCATTCCGTGTGCAGTCTGGAGCACGAGATGGTCACCTGTCCGGAAGAAGGAGCAGGCGTGGCCATCCTCCTGAGACCTCCTCTCAGGGGCCAGGGTGGAGGCGCTGAAGCTGGGGCCTGGCCTCGGAGAGCCCGGGGGTTGTCCTTCCCCGAGCCTCACAGCACCCCAGCCTTTATACTTAAACAGCTTATGTGCCTCCTTGTCACCGTCACCAAGGAAAAGCACACCCTCCCAGGCTCTTTCAGTTCCTGCCATGCAGTGCAAAGCCAGCGATTCAGTAAACATTTCCATTTCTCTATGCTGGGAGGTGGGAATCCAATTTACAGTTTAATCTTCCACACGCTGAGAGGGGCTGTCAAAAGACCCAACAGAGGGGGACGTCACTTTAGCGGTAGGGGTGCAAGCCTGCTGCCGTCTTTAAAGCTTTATTCTTTCTAAGTAGCCAACGTGGGAAATTTCTGGAAAGCATGCAACCGGGATACCAAGTCAATTTAAGGAAGTAAAGGCCTCGAAGCTCCTCCTTTCTTCTCTTTCTACTTTAAAATGGGGCTGATCCCGCAGCTCCTGGGAACTTTTGAACGCCTTTGCAGCCCCGTGTCCTGTTTCAGGTTGAAAGGGGAAGACCCGTCGGAATTGGTAACGACTGTGGACAAAGTGGTCTGCCTGGAGTCTGCCCGCCCGCGCATGGGTGTGGGCTGCCGCCTGAGCCGTGCCCTGTTCACCGCCATCACCAACCTGCTCATCTTCTTCTGGTGTGAGTCCTCAGCCGCCCCTCCCCCTCCGTCGCCCGCTGGGGCTGCTCACACAGCACCCCCCGGAGCCCAGCTCGGTGACACTCCCAGGCATCGGTGATGAGTTACAGAAACCAGGCCGAGAGAGTTCATTTCTGTCTAGTGAACCTGAGGTCTGTCTAATAAGACAGAGGAGATGAACAAGTCAGCCTCTGCCCGGGGTCATCTTACCTGTAGAGATTGGTGGCAGGAGCAGGAGGGTAACTGGAAAATAGCCTTGATCAGGGTCGGGGACTGTCCGTGTCCCCGAGGGGGGAGCTTGGCCCTGGCTGGAGCCCAGCATCGTCGCCCCCCAGGGCCCTAGAGTGCAGGCCTCTCAAAGGAGGAGAAGGCGCAGCAGAGGCTTGGCCTGATTTTACTCTGTGAACAATGTAAACATCTCCTTGGGAGCCCTAGGTACCCAGTGAATGCAGGAAGGGCCCAGGGGGCTGAGCTGCAAAGCACAGTGCAGGTCTTGTGGCCTGTCATCAGGGGCTGCCTTTGAGCAGAGACCTCGGGGTGTCTCTGAAGGCGAAAGGCCGAGTCACGGAAGCTGCCGGCTCTGCAGACACAGCAGCGTTACAAATCACAGGCCATCTGGGCATGCACACGGCCCCCTCACCCGCGCCATCGGGCACAGACATCATTATCAGCAGCAGCATCTCGGAATACAAAGGGCCCGCGTGTATATATGTATGAAATGCCGTGTTCTGGTTCACAAGGGAGGAGATGAAAGGCCCGGAATGGGGTTGGGAGGGGCCGCAATCTGGACAGCTGGGGAGGCCTCTGCGGCGACAGCCGGCGGGAGGAAGATGACCGCTTCAGAGCCCGCCTCCCCCCACCCGCATCCCCACATCCTGTGTAAGCTGCAGGCCGGCCTGGGCCCCGGCACGTAGTAGGTAGTCAGGACACTTGTGCGGCTCACCCACAGCCTCCAGCACGGCGGCTGGCCCGCGCGGAGAGCCGGCGTGCAGCCAAACGGCCACAAGTAATGTGACTGATAATGGGGCCTGCGTTCCCTCGTAGGTTTGGCCTTTCTGTGGGGGCTCCTCATCCTCCTGAAATACCGGTGGCGGAAGCTGGAAGAAGAGGAAACAAGCCATGTATGAGATGGTGAAGAAGATTATAGGTGTGTGGCTCCTGGGGGAAGGACCACTGGCACCGGCCAGAAGGGCCTTGCCCTAAACAGTGCCCTCTGTCCTACCCTGCAGACGTGGTCCAGGACCATTATGTGGACTGGGAGCAGGACATGGAGCGCTACCCGTACGTGGGCATCCTGCACGTGCGCGACACCCTGATCCCTCCGCAGAGCCGGTGAGTCCTGGGTTGAGCCCTGCAAGTGCCACAGGAGGAGGCCCAGAGCATCCATTATGGGGGGAGGGGAGCAGCTCAGCCCCGAGGACACGGGCGAGGGGGCCGTGCACACCTCCTGCCACTGCTCCAGCGCTCAGCTCTTTGTGGCGGAATGCACAGACGGGGTCTGGAAGCGTGACCCCACTCCTCTGTTGGCATCAGTGCTGACTGGGGAGCTTTGGGTGGCAAACGCTAGTGCCCTCCTCCCCCCAGTGGCTCAAGCTGGGTTTCTGTGAGTGGAAGTCCAGAGTCATGTGGGCTCCAGGTACAGAATAGTCAGGTCTCTGGTTCCATTTCCCTGTGATGTTTGTGGTCCCAGTCCCGCAGCGGCGGGATCAACTTCTGCCTTGTCACCACCAGTAGGGGAGAGATGGGCCTCCGGTCGCTCTCACGGGCAGGAGAAAACATTTCCAGAACCTGCCAGGGACACGCTCCTTGAGGCCCCGCTGGCCAGAACTGCTTACTTGTCTATTTTTGAATCCGTCACTAGCAAGGAGGAGATTGTTTTTCAGACATTTTTAACCATGACCCATGACACGTTACCTAAAATACCTTGGTTCGCTTCCCACGCACTTATGCACACGTACACGTGCGTGCCTGTAGCTGAAAGCAGAGTTTCACAGCAACGGCTGGGGTCAGTTTCCAGGGCGCACCGCTGCACAGGAGCGGGTGGCAGGGCCATGATCATGCCTGGGCCGCAGATGCTGGATGGACCCTGACAAAACCCAGTGTGGGGTAGCTTTGAGCATGGGGTCCCAGGGGCCAGCCAGCAGGGCCTGCTGAGGTGTCGGCCCAGACTGTGGGCCCTGCTCAGCAGCTTGCTGCTGTCTCCGGCCGGATGCCA
>NC_048222.1:28792457-28879397 GCF_002007445.2 Ailuropoda melanoleuca | reverse complement strand
GAGAGCCGGCGTGCAGCCAAACGGCCACAAGTAATGTGACTGATAATGGGGCCTGCGTTCCCTCGTAGGTTTGGCCTTTCTGTGGGGGCTCCTCATCCTCCTGAAATACCGGTGGCGGAAGCTGGAAGAAGAGGAACAAGCCATGTATGAGATGGTGAAGAAGATTATAGGTGTGTGGCTCCTGGGGGAAGGACCACTGGCACCGGCCAGAAGGGCCTTGCCCTAAACAGTGCCCTCTGTCCTACCCTGCAGACGTGGTCCAGGACCATTATGTGGACTGGGAGCAGGACATGGAGCGCTACCCGTACGTGGGCATCCTGCACGTGCGCGACACCCTGATCCCTCCGCAGAGCCGGTGAGTCCTGGGCTGAGCCCTGCAAGTGCCACAGGAGGAGGCCCAGAGCATCCATTATGGGGGGAGGGGAGCAGCTCAGCCCCGAGGACACGGGCGAGGGGGCCGTGCACACCTCCTGCCACTGCTNAGAGAGCCGGCGTGCAGCCAAACGGCCACAAGTAATGTGACTGATAATGGGGCCTGTGTTCCCTCGTAGGTTTGGCCTTTCTGTGGGGGCTCCTCATCCTCCTGAAATACCGGTGGCGGAAGCTGGAAGAAGAGGAACAAGCCATGTATGAGATGGTGAAGAAGATTATAGGTGTGTGGCTCCTGGGGGAAGGACCACTGGCACCGGCCAGAAGGGCCTTGCCCTAAACAGTGCCCTCTGTCCTACCCTGCAGACGTGGTCCAGGACCATTATGTGGACTGGGAGCAGGACATGGAGCGCTACCCGTACGTGGGCATCCTGCACGTGCGCGACACCCTGATCCCTCCGCAGAGCCGGTGAGTCCTGGGCTGAGCCCTGCAAGTGCCACAGGAGGAGGCCCAGAGCATCCGTTATGGGGGGAGGGGAGCAGCTCAGCCCCGAGGACACGGGCGAGGGGGCCGTGCACACCTCCTGCCACTGCTCCAGCGCTCAGCTCTTTGTGGCGGAATGCACAGACGGGGTCTGGAAGCGTGACCCCACTCCTCTGTTGGCATCAGTGCTGACTGGGGAGCTTTGGGTGGCAAACGCTAGTGCCCTCCTCCCCCCAGTGGCTCAAGCTGGGTTTCTGTGAGTGGAAGTCCAGAGTCATGTGGGCTCCAGGTACAGAATAGTCAGGTCTCTGGTTCCATTTCCCTGTGATGTTTGTGGTCCCAGTCCCGCAGCGGCGGGATCAACTTCTGCCTTGTCACCACCAGTAGGGGAGAGATGGGCCTCCGGTCGCTCTCACGGGCAGGAGAAAACATTTCCAGAACCTGCCAGGGACACGCTCCTTGAGGCCCCGCTGGCCAGAACTGCTTACTTGTCTATTTTTGAATCCGTCACTAGCAAGGAGGAGATTGTTTTTCAGACATTTTTAACCATGACCCATGACACGTTACCTAAAATACCTTGGTTCGCTTCCCACGCACTTATGCACACGTACACGTGCGTGCCTGTAGCTGAAAGCAGAGTTTCACAGCAACGGCTGGGGTCAGTTTCCAGGGCGCACCGCTGCACAGGAGGGGGTGGCAGGGCCATGATCATGCCTGGGCCGCAGATGCTGGATGGACCCTGACAAAACCCAGTGTGGGGTAGCTTTGGAGCATGGGGTCCCAGGGGCCAGCCAGCAGGGCCTGCTGAGGTGTCGGCCCAGACTGTGGGCCCTGCTCAGCAGCTTGCTGCTGTCTCCGGCCGGATGCCACCCCGTCAGAGGGTGACAAGCACGCGTGCTTGCCGAGTGCTCGCTGTGAGCCAGCACTGCTCTGGGCCCTCCACGGACGCAAGCCCCCTCACTCAATCCTCGCTGCGGCGCTGGGACATGAGAACAGCAAGTAACCCATCTTACAGATGAGGGAACTGAGGCACGAGGAGGTTAAGGAACTTGCTCGAGGCCCACTGCTGGTGGTATTTCTGTGCAACCCAAGAGGAATTGGAAGAGTAAAACATTTTAAGGCCCCTTTTAAAGGTGAAGACCCTTAAGAGCTTTCGTGCCCACCCTACTCCTTGGAAAGGTGCAGCGGGAAGCCTAGGGAGAGCAGACGGAGCATGGCCCCAGCAGGAGGCAGCCACATGGCCCTCCCACTCCCAGGGGGAGGTCACTTGGTGCATTCATACTGCCCCCAAATTCCTGGCTCGCCCGGAGTCGTCTGTGGCCGTGGGTAATGGCCTCTCTGAGCCAGTTTCGTCATCCATCACGCGGATAGCACCACCGCCTTGCGGAGTGTGGCATCGAAGCCACACACTCCTGGGTCACAGGGAGACGGTGGGCATGGAAGTGCAGACCCCCAGCCTGCTAGAGCGTTGTTTCTCAGGACGAAGAGGTAAGAAAGGCATAAGGAAGCTGTGCTGTTCGGTAGCCACAGGTCCTCATGAAGAGGGGCGCAGGGGTGTCGGGAGATGGCCTCACAGCTCATTAAGTCAGGGCAGCCCTTACTGCTGCGGCTTCGGTTATGCGCCGTCCACACATTGACTGAAATAAGAGCAAGAGCGCCATTGCCGCTGTCTCGGGCCTGAGCCGCCCGGCCTCCACTCCCCTGCAGCAGCACAGACCACAGGTGGGCTGACCCTGCAGGGAACCTCAGGAGACTCACCCCCTGTTGGCTCTCAGCCTCTCGATTTATCTCCCAGTGCACACACCCCGCCGCCCCCCCCCCGCCCCCCCCCGTCTGTGCAGCCAAGCTCAAGGCGTGAGGACATATCCGCTGCCGTAGGCCCTACGTGGGCCCCCTGGGTCTGCCCTGCAGAGGAGAGTCCACCCGTGAGACTGAGGGAGGGCTGAGGAGCCTGGCTATCGAGGAAAGTAGGGGAGCTGGGAGCAGCCAGCTCGCACGAGCTTGTGCGATGCCTGTTGGTGGGCAGCCTGGGAGGGAGGGCTGCGCTAGACCAGCCGAGTGGGTGCTGCAAAACAGGCCGAGGGGTCGTCGGTGACAGGACCCGACCTGTGAGGTAGAAAGCCCTGGTAGCCCCACTCCGACTCCTGACCCACAGGCCACCTCAGGAGCTTCCCTCCTTTGTCCTCCCCCGGGCTGAACCTTTCCTGCTCCCACTCTTACACACCGACAGCCCCTCTCCACGCGAGGGGTCATGGGGAGGTAGTGTGCAGAGCGGGCGAAAGACAGGAACATCAGAGAGAAGATGTCAGAGCAGCCTCCCTGACTGGCTTGGAATCTTCCCGTCTAGTCTGGAGGGGGAAGAGGTTATGGGGCTGTCCGAGGGGATTCAAGGCCCCGGGGAGCCACAGGGGAGAGGGCCTGCCTGGTAGCTCCGGTCCAGGAGCCGTTGCAGCTTCTTGGCCTCCGCAGTTGGATGCTGAGCTCATTCCCACGCTCCGGAGTACTGTCGAGTTTGGACTCAGCAGCCCAGTGGCCACTCTTTAATTGGCCCGCACGGGGCAGTAAAATGCAGCCAGCACTGGTGGGGGTGGGGGGCGCCCGGCCAGGGCTGCTGCAGTAACAGCCCCCAGCAGGAGCTGGCCAAGGCCGGCACAGCCCCTTCCCACTTGGACCCCTGGGGTGCTCTGGACACCTCCGGCTCCCTTCAGCTCCCTTTCACTGAATGCTTTTAGAGCAGAGAAGGTTGAGGAATCGTTTCTCTGTGGCTCAAATTTCTCTCCTCTGCAGGAGTTCTCTTAGTGCCTGCTGCCTTTTCCTCCCACAGATAAATTCCGTGTGGAAATTTTGTACAAAGGGTGCGCACAGGCCAGCTTGCTCTCTGGGCAGTGTCGCACGGAGCTTCCGGGGGCGCTGCTGGCCTGCTGAGCCTGGCCCCTCTCGTTGCAGGAGGCGCATGAAGCGGGTCTGGGACCGGGCTGTAGAGTTCCTGGCATCCAACGAATCCCGGATCCAGACAGAGTCCCACCGCGTGGCTGGAGAAGATATGCTGGTGTGGAGATGGACTAAGCCCTCTTCCTTCTCCGACTCTGAGCGATAAATCCCGGCCGGGGGGGCCTGTTCCCAGTCAGCCTGTCCCAGGCCAGTCCCCTCCAGGGGTGCAAGGCCACCAGACCTGCCAGTGCTGAATTCACACTTGCCTTGACTTTCACCCTCCTCCCGACTCTGGTTCCAAAGGTCTCTCTGTAAGACTCTACAGAGATTAGCTTGTAGGAAAGCATGGGCTTCCTTGAAGGGCAGCAGGGGGGAAGAGCCAGAGGCCACGTGGGTAGCTGTCCTCTGCATTGGTCCAGTCCTCTCTGCCCTGATTGCTGGCAGAAAAGGGGAGAAGGGTTGTTTTGATGCATAGAAAAGATGAAAGAGCAGCAGCTGTGAGAGCCTGCAGAGCAAGTGTGCAGTTAGGTGGGCTGGAGCTCTCCCTCCGCTGGTGAGTGCTCAGCGGGGTGGGCATCATGCCTGTGGGAGGTGGGTCGGGGCAGCAGGCTGGGGCGGCAGGGGTTGGGGGACAGTTTGGTCCATGTGCCTTCAGAGGGTGTTACCTGGGAGCTCAAGGGTGAGGGGAGAAAACCTGTCCTCTAGCTGGGCTGGGCCTCTTTTATCCTGAAGGGGGAAGGTGCTAGAAAGTAGGATAAGTACTGTAGAAGAACTATCTAGAAATGACAGGTCCTGGCACGCAGGACCCTCAGTCAGGAGCAGTAAGCTGCCAGCGTGGCCCCCTGAGAGGAACCTGGAGCAGGCCCGGGCCTGACAGCGGATAGGAGGGTAGGGCGGTCCGAGGCAGCCTCCCAGGGCCGGGCCCCCGGGCCTCTTCAGTGGTGCTTCTCACGGAGTCGCGGTTCTAGACCAGAGAGACCCGCAGCCACGGCACTGCATCGGGTGACGATGCGGATTCTGGGGCCTTGGGAGTGCGGCGCCTGGCGCCTCCGGTGTGCGACGGTCCCCTTGTCTTAGGGCGACCACAGCGGCCCCATTGTGGGGCCGCGTAGCCAGAACTTGCGCAGAGGCCGCTCGGCTGCCCCCTGCTGGCCGTCCGGAGCGTGCCCGCGCCGCCGCAGACCTTCATCCTGGCGCCCCCCCCCCCAGCCCGTCAGCCCGGGGCGCGGGCGCCCGGCTCCAGAAACACCCTGGCGGGGGGCCTTATTAGTTAAGTGCGGGGAGCCTCTCCAGCAGAGCCTCATTCCCATATGTTCTCACCCGCGGCAGGCGGGAGAGGGGCAAGCGGAGGAGCCGAAACAGCTGCCTCCAGAAGGCATCAACCACCCCCTTTCGGTCTTCCTGGTATTTTTTGTTTCCTTAATAAAGCTCCCGTCTCCCTCATTTGAGCAATACTCTCTCATTTTCTCTGATGTCTGGATGATCGCCGGGGCTGGAACCTGAGTGCCGGCCCCATGGCAAGGAGATGGTCTCATCATCAGGCTCCAGCCAGAAGAATAAGTAACACCGCAACAGGCTTCAATATCAGGGTTGAAACTGTTGGATAAATAAACTATTTATTAAAAATGGATGTGTTTCTCGTCCATGGTTCTTTCCCTCCCCCCCGCCAGAGCAACATTGTAAGGAATAGCAGCTCGCGGAGAGGTCAGCCAGAAGAGGAGGCTGGGGCAGGCTAAGCAGGGGCCCTGGGCCTTCTCCGGCTGGCCTTAGTCCCCTCTGGGCCCCAGCCTTTCCACCACTGGCTTCTCGGGCAAGCCACAAAAGCTCCCAGAGCCTTAGTCTCCCCGTTACCACTCTGCATGGCTACCCACCCCCCGCAGCGTGGACTCAAAACACGCCCACCTGGTCCCAGTGAATGAATGGCAAGGGATGGGGGTCAGTAGAACCTTTTTCCTTGGCCCCATTTCTGCCTCCCTTCATGGCCCCAGAGGCTCCTGGGGGTGCTCAGCCCCTCTCAGCCCTGGGAGGGGGAGGAAGGAAGAGCAGAGCGAGGTTGGATGGGGCTCCTTGGCGGCTGATGGTGTCCTCTGAGGAGGTGGAGATGAAAGTCTGCCTGCAGACTAGTGTCTGGGCCCCACCCCTGCAGAGGCCCGCTGCGGTCTGGGAGGGTCCCTACCCTGAGGGCACAGTGGGGTGTGGGGAAGAGCAGCAGGCAGGGGCTTGGCACCAAGATCCAGCGGTTCCTTCTCAGCTGGCGCCGCTGCGCCCTCCACACGGTCCCACCCGTAGATGGTGGCCGGCGCGGGAGCACCGTCCTGCTCTCCTCCCATCTGCGGGAAATTCGGTGGAGAAACTGATCACCCAAGCACCCAGAAACACAACCCAGACAAAAATGAGCCCCCCTTTCCCATTTCTGCCTTTCGGCGAAAGATTTTTCCCTTTGCCCTGTTTTGTCTTAAGCTGAGAAGGGAGCTAATGCGCTGCTCTATTTCTGTGAGGCTGTTTGGAGAGCGGGAGCGAGATCAAAATAAGCGAGATAACAAAAGGCCCTCGCCAGCGGAGCGGGCCTTTCTGGAGCACGGAGCACAGCGCAGGCACAAAGGCCCGGAGGTGCGTCCTCTGCCGCAGGGGCTCAGATCTGGCCCTGCAGCCCTCCACCGCTTTGAAGGGCCAAGTCTCTCTTTCAAGCAGCCTCTACTGCGCAAGGGACAGGGCAGGGTGGTGGGATTTGCCCGAGGAGGGGTCCCAGGGCCTCTTTTTTAGTGGGAGCCGTTGTTAGGAAGTTTCCATTGCTCTGCCCAGTCCCCCCAAGGCTCCCCAGGCCGCAGACCTGTCTTTCCTCAGTGACAAACTGCCCTCTTGGGCTTGGTGGCACGGATAAAGAAGCTTGTGGGGGTGAGGGAGGGAGACGCTGTACCCCACAAATCTCGGCTGTGGACGTCCACCCAGGAGCTCCAGGCCATCTCCCAGAGCCTGGGAGAAAGGTAAACAGAAGAAAGGTAAACACAGCCATTTGTCACTGACTTATCATAAGAACTGCGGTAGCAGCTGTTCCCCTTAATTAATACACCATTGACTTTGAGACACACACACACACACACACACACACACACACACACACCCCTCAGTTGAGGCAGGTGTGTGGACTTCAAATCCATTATCCTGTCGGCCTCCACCAAGGGACAGGGCAGGGGAGTGGTCAGACAGTAACTCGGCCCAACTGCTCCGAACAGCCCTGCTTGGGCAGCCAGGCCAGCTTCTCCACCCCTGTCCCCAGAGAAAGCTCTAGAGACAAGGAAAGAATTGACAGAGGGGCCCATGGCACAGGCACCAGGGAAAAGAAGCAGAGGGGATGAAAGGGGGGGCAGCATGCCACCTGGTGCTGTGCCCCCAGCATCCTCATGACCGGCTCTGTCCTTTATTGGCTGGGACCTTGGGCTGACCAATCACTTCATCCCTGTAGCAAGAGACGTTATTGAGAAAGAAATGGTTAACATTAACCAGCACACGATAGCATTATGACATGCTCCTAGTGAGCCGTGGCCCACTGAACGGCCACCACACCCCCATGCCGTAGGTACTGTCGTTATCCCCTTTACAGGGGGCGGGGAAAACTGAGGTATGGGTTGGTCAGGCAAGTAGTGGAGCTGCAATTGAACTCAGATCCTGTGTTCTCAGGGTCTGTGTTCTCAGCCCTGCTCTCTTCCCTTCTCCAAAGAAAATAAGGGGAGCCACTCACGATTTGTTGAGGTGCAGTGGGTTCGCCAGAAGAGTAAAACCATTTAGTCCCAGGGAAGAGCCAGGACTTCAGAGAGGCTCTAGGAGGCTCCTCTGACCTGCCCTCTTGCCCTGCTCAGGCCACACAATTTGCTCCCTCGCCCCCACCGGCCCCCTGCTGCCGCCAAGCCTCTGCATTCGCTGTTCCATCTGATCCGCTCTTCCCCCGGGGCACCACGCGGCTCCCTCCCTCCTCTCCAGGAGTAGGGGCTTGGAGCAGATTGCCCAAGATTTCTGAAGGAAGTGACAGTATGTTTCCTCCTGCCAAGAGTTAGGGCCAGTCAAGGGCTGAGGCCCCCAGGACCTCAAGGGCGAACCCCTCAACCCGGCAGCAGCAGTGTGCTGGCCACCGTGGAGGGACCGCCTCTTGCAGGTGCCAGGCCTCAGGGGGACGGTCCGGAGCTGGAACAAGCTCTGAGAAGAAAGGGGAGCGGAGGTATCACTGATGATTACAGCCCAATTTCTGAGCTGCTTCTGTTTAGGAAGGAGACAGGGGAAAGTACAGCAATTTTCTTCAATGAAAACAGGCAACAGAATTCCCTTTGCCTCCTTCCCCTTGCAATTAAGCCCTTCTCTGCAAATGAAATGATTTGGTTTTCATGGGGACTAATTTAAGCACACTGGAAGGGCCGCTGAACTTTCTGATTGCAAACACCAGCGTGTGCAAGACAGACTCCCCAGCAGTGGTGCTGGGCTGGTGAGGGGGGCCCCGCCGCCCAGCCAGGGCTTCGGAGGGGTGAGGCGGGCTGAGCCCCGGGGTGGGAGTCCAGCTCTGCCCCTGAATTGGTGATGTTCTCTGCGTGGCTGATGCCGTTCCCTTCTCCAGCCTCCACCCCCCACATCACAGGTGAGGGGGTTGGACTGGAGCCAGGGTGGCAGATCGAGAAGCCTCTGACACAGCTGGTGATGGCAATGAACTGGAGATGGCGCCCCTCCCATCAAGAGGTGGCATCCACCTCTTCTCCTTTGAATCTGGGTGGGCTCTGCGACTGCTTTAACCGAAGGGAGATGGTCAGAGGGACACTGGCCAGTGCCAGCCTGAGGCCTGATCATGTCCCCTTTCACCCCCTGAGCCCAGAGCCAACACCGAAAGTGGCCCAGCCGCCCTGCTGGACAGACCTTGTGGGGGACCACTGTCTGCCTGCCCCCCGCTGTCCCAGCACCCCAGCTGGCACACTAGATGCACGAGTGAAGCCACTTTTACCGGTCCCACGGGAGCAGGGAGAAGCCGTTCCCGCCCAGCACTGCCCACGTGGCAGAGTCGCGAGTATGCGCACAGTTGCTGTGTTAAGCCACTAAGCCCGTATTATTACCATTATAACTTTTTAATTTGAAATGGTTTAAGATCCACAAGAAGAGGCAAAACGAGTACAGAGATTTCTCGTACCCTTCACCCAGCTCCCCACAGTGATAATATCCCACATAACTATGGCATTTTGTCAAAACCAGGAAAATGACCTTGATCCACTACCACTAACTCAGGCACAGACCTTATTTGGGCCCTTCTTGTGTGTGGGAGTGTGTGTGTAGTTCTATGACATTTTGTCACACGGAACCACTAAGTTTAGGGGTGATCTGTGACTCGTAACGGATAACTGATCCAGACGTGGACAAAATCCCCCAGAGCGTTTGTTACACAGCCCCTCGGGTGGGAAGTGGAAGAACCTTCCACACCAGACTCAGAGAATGAGCATCCAAGTGGTATGACAGGAGCTCAGGACCGCTCTGTGGGACAGGAGCAGCCCGTATGCAGAGTTGTCACTGAGGCCATTTGCCAGAATTCCCGGCACTAGAAAAGATCAGACTGCTTCATTCTCTTTGAAATTAGGCACAGCCAGATGACTTGCTTTGGCCAGTGAAATGTGGAATGGAAGTGACAAATGGCACGTGGAGGCAGAAACGCTAAGAGCTAGTACGCGATCTGTGATGTCTTTCCTTCTGCCAGGGTGTGGTGCTGCAACTGGGGCCACCCCCTCAGCCTGGGTCCCAGAGCCATGATGGCTGGGACCGAATCGCCAGCTGACCTGCAATGTGTAGCAGTGTGAGCAAGAAATCAGTGCATGTTGGTAGAAACCACTACCAAGAACCTGGGGTGGTTTATTACCAGCCTTAGCTCCCTGATGCAGGTACCCAGCTTTTACCACCTTCCCTGCGGGAAGGACAAACAGCTCGCATTGCACCAGGGGATCTACGGGAACAGGCCTGAGTCCTCTGTACACCAACATGCAGTGCCTGGAGGCTAGGGAAGGGCCTGGAAGATTCTAGAAGGTCTGTATAGGCCCTGGATCTTTTTCATTCTGTTAAGGCAGGCTCTGCTGTGAAGATCTGGATATTTCCAAGCTGCCTATCCCGGCTATGCAATTACCTCAAAGAGAAGGTCTGGTGTCCCCTGAAGAGAAGGATCAGAGAAACAGCACACAGCAGGTACACTGGCAAGAAGGAGCTCTCACCCCACGCAGTCGTGCTGACTCCACCATCAGCAGCCGCAGGGGCGATGTGTCTTGCGTACCTATTCGCAGAGGGAGGACCGCACCGCTGGCCGGGAGAGCCAAGGCCTGTGCTGGCTGGCTAGCCTCGCCTCAAGTTCAGTAGAAGGGGCCAGTGGGGCATTGCCAGGGCAGGCGCTCTTTAAACAGCAGCCAACGGAGACGAGGACATGTGGATGTACGGGGAGCATCCCATCCCCCCCAGGGACACGTGCACAGCGAGAGGCTGCTGAGTGCCAAGCCCTCTGGGGGACATAGGTGCCCAGGATCCCCACCAGGATCCAAGTGGCTGGACAGGGCTGACAAGCCTCAGCCAGAAAAGAAAGGGGAAAGCGCACGTGTGTGTGTGTGCGTGCGTGTGTGCATGCGTGTGTGCGTGCGTGTGTGTGTGCACGCGCATGCACACATGTGTACACTCGTGCCCGTGCACGCCTGCCCTCCGCCACCCAATGGGGGGAGGGGGCTTCCTCTGAGACAAACATGCTCCATGTACTTTATCAAATTTGCAGATGCCACACAGCTGGGGGGGATGATGGCAAATACGCCAGATGACAGAGCTGGGATCTAAAGAGAAGTTGACAGGCTGGAGCGATGGGGTGGATCTAACGAGATGAAACTTAACAGGGATGAACGTGTTTATTTCATTTTATTTATCTATTTGTGCCCTGCCTCCATGCGCAGAGGAATGGGGAGGAACAGTGGCTCATGGGAGGAAGGAAGTAAAACTACTGCACTCAGGGCCACAGACCTGACTGCACAGACCTGGGGGCTCGGGGTGGGGGGTGTGGAACAAAACTCCAGTGTGGGCTTGGGGGTCCAGGGTTGATGGTCAGTTCTATAGGCAGCAACTTGAGGGGGGGGGTCGGTCTGTGGCTGCATCAATAAAGGTATAGCATCCAGGTTGAGGAGGGTAGTAGGGACTGGGGAGCCAGGGCACCCTAGTCTGAAGTCCAGGATGGTCAGGCTGTCCTGTTGGGCAGGGGCCTTTCAGGCAGCTCAAGCCCGGCTTCCTTCCATGCCATTCACCTGGGAATCAGGCCCACATGTCCATCTCTCCTTTCCTTTTTGTGTTTGTTTTTGTTTTTTAAGATTTTATGTATTCGAGAGAGAGAGCACGAGCAGGTGGGAGGGGCAGAGGGAGAAGGAGAAGCAGGGAGCCCGACTTGGGGCTTGATCCCAAGACCCGGGGATCATGACCTGAGCTGACGGCAGACACTCAACAGACTGAGCCCCCCAGGCGCCCTTATCTTTCCTTTCCTATGGCCAGGACACCCCTAGGGCAGCATCCACCTTCAAACATGTCCCACCAAGAATCAGGCTTAGACGTCTGAGACCCCCAAGAACTCTCTCCACTCTCCACCCAAAGCTGGCAGGGCTGAGCTTGGAGTTTCAGCAGCTCAGCTGAGGGTTGGGTGTGAGATGCATCTCCTGTCTGGCAGGCACCTCCCCCTTTCTCAGAGGGGTCTCTTAATGGCCTCCTCTTCACTTTGGGGAAAACATTAAGCAATAAGATGGTCACTCGCTCCAAACATCATCAGGGGAAGGGTTAGGGGGATTCTGAGGCTTTGTGAGTAGAAGCCTCAGGGAGACCACCTCAGCTCTGTAGGAGAAAGCAGGTCCTCACTATTTTGAGCCTTGGACTGCCTGAAAAGGTAGTGAGCCTCATGTCACTGGACATATGTAAGCAGAGGCTGCCTTAGCACTCAGCAGAGATGCTAGCATGGAATGAATGGATGGAACTAGAGGAGTTTGAAAGTTTTGCCCTACATGAGATGCTTTTGGTTAAATCTTGACGGAGTTTTTCACCCATGCGAATCCTTCTGAATGCAGTGCTGCTCCCTGAGGTCTCAATAGTTAGACTGAAAAATGGAAGGAGCTTAAGGCAGCAGCCAGGGATGAGGGTGCCTGAGCATGACTGAGGTCACTGTGGCCACGGAAGGTGGCCAGAGGTCATCAAAGGAAGGGGGAGATTGCAGACCCCTGGTAACCAGTGTCCTGTGTCTCACCCCCACACCCCCATAGCTTCTCGCCCTGCAGGGGCTGACCAAACCCAGGAAGCCTTTCTGTGCCCCCTCCCAGCTCCTTGTCCTTTAAGGGGCAAGGAAATTTGTACCCCCAGCCGTGCCCTCAAGCACTGACCCCAACGGAACCTGGTATACCAGGCAAGGCGGGGCCACAGGCCTTCAGGAAGATGCCAGCGCCCACTGGCACAGACCCTGCCATCCTGCCAAGGGTCAGTATGAGATCAGTCCCGGGCAGGCCTCCCAAATGTTGACTCCTGGGGTCCTGCCAGGCGCCAAGTAGGTCCTTGACCAAATCTGGAGGGGAGAGGAGCAGTAGGAACAGACACCCCTCCCTGTGTCACCACGGACTCACTCACTTCACAGGCATGGGCTCCCTATCTCCTCACCTCCCCTCCTCTCACTGTGAGAAGGTACCTGGGAAAGAAGCCTCTTTCCCTACACCTTAGCTGTCCAGGAGGTCTTCCCAGAGGGGGAGTAATCCACTGCAGGTTCTGGGGGGAAGGTGGGAGCTTATGTGGGACAGCAGGGCTTGGTGGAAAAGTAACAACAAGATGGAGCCGAGTGGGAGGTGGGGGTGAGATGGGGCTATCCCTGGCCGGCAAGGGCATGGGCTCTGGATTTGAAACCCCAGGTTCTGTGACTGCTTGGCTCTGTGATACACTTAGGTGACACTCTTCCTCTGGACCTCAGGTTTCCCATCTATATAATGCGGATGACACAGGCACCAACCTCACAGGTGTTGAAAGGATTAAATGACATGTTGCACTGGGCCTGGTAACTAGACAGTACGATGATGAAAATCTACTCCAGGAGCACCTGGGTGGCACAGCGGTTAAGCGTCTGCCTTCAGCTCAGGGCGTGATCCCGGCGTTATGGGATCGAGCCCCACATCAGGCTCCTCTGCTATGAGCCTGCTTCTTCCTCTCCCACTCCCCCTGCTTGTGTTCCCTCTCTCTCTGGCTGTCTCTATCTCTGTCAAATAAATAAATAAAATCTTTAAAAAAAAAAAAAAAGAAAAAGAAAATCTACTCCAGAGGCTGTGACTATAAATAAACAGATGGCGGTCACCAGTATTCAGACTTCAGCTAATACAAAGAACTTTCCTAAGAAGCAGAGCATCTCGTCCCGGAACAGTCTCCAGCATTCAGTAGTGAGCCCCCCATCTCTGGAAGCATTCAAGCACCAGGCCTCTGTGGAGGGTTGCCCGGACTGGGAAGGGTGTGTGTGGAGATGACCAGCAGGGGTCAGCAACACAGCAGGACGGAAGGGAGGCGTAGCCAGTCAACTCCCCTACCCCCCAGCTCTGGGGACAGCAGTGACAACTGTCAGGCTGTCTTGCTTCCAGGCAGACGGGATCCACAGGACCTGACCCAGGCTGTGGCATGTCCGGCCAGGGTTCCGCCACCCAGCGGGCTGGGCTGGGGTGATGGGAAAGGCGAGCTCCGAGACTGCCAGTGAGGAGCCCTGCCCCTGCGGGGGTCTCTGGGCCGACTGGGGAGGTCAGGACAGGGCGCTGGAACCGCAGGACCCGAAGCTCTAGGTACAGGTCTTCAGAAGGGTCACTCAGGGGGCCAGAGCTGGGACCCACTCACCAAGCCATCTGTACCAGAGGCTCCTTAGCGCTCGGTCTGAGGGGTGAGGCCTTCTTCCCTTCTCATCTCCACAGTGGGGGCTGACAGAGTCCACTGCACCCCACCCTCAGTGCTGAGCCCTCCTGCAGCTCCACTGGGGGCCTCCCCGAGCCAGAGCCAGGAGACTGAGGATGAAGAGACCCGCCAGGGAGACCCAGGGACTCAGCCACGTCCCCAGGCCCTGTCCCGGCTGGTACAGCCAGAGATCCCTACAGATGGCGCTGCTCAGGGCGCCTGGGTGGCTCAGTCGGTTAAGTGTCCGAATTCTGGATTTCAGCTCAGGGCATGATCTCGGGGTTGTGAGATGGAGCTCTGGGTTGTGCTCAGCGGGGAGTCGGCTCTTCCTCTCCCTCCCCCCTCCCCCCCAAATGAATACATAAATATATACAGACATAAATAAATCTTAAAAAAAGAAAAAAAGATGGCACTTCTCCCTCCTCCCACTCCAGGACTGAGGAGCAAGGTCTGGGATAAAGCTGCTCTGGGAGAAAAGGGGTAGAGTGGGGTGAGGGGTGGGCAAGAGGGGGAGAGCCTGATCGGTCCCCTGCAGCCTGCCCTGGTGCATAAAGCCCCCCCCCCAAGCCTGGTTGGCTGTTGGGAGCACCCACCTGGGGCGGAGGGAGCATGAGGGGTTCGTTCCTTTGCTTGCCGGCTGAGGCCTCCCACTCAGGGAGAGCGGCTGCAGCCCCTGATTGAGGCCAGGAGAGATAGGTCCAGGTAAGAGCTGACATTGCGTAAGAGCCGTCAACGAGACTCGAGACGTGGATGTGGTTGGGGTCCTCTGCCCAGCCCCAGCCCCACAGGAGGGGGCGCAGGTCACTCCTGGCCCCCAGAGTGCCCCCCACACCTCCCTCTGGGGAGGGTGTGCCAGGGCAGAAGGGAAAGGGACAGGCTGAATGCAGGAGTGGAGAGTGGGTTTCCCTGGCTGGGGGCCCATTTCAGAGCCAGAGGAAGCTGCTGATCCCCACCCCCACCCTCCTAATGCTCTGGCAAGTGATGGAGAAAGTAACTTGACCAAGGGTGTCCAGGAGGGAGCCCAGGGCAGCAGGGTGGCTCCGGGGACACAGGGAAGCTTCCCTGACAAAACCAAACCAAAGCCAAAACAAATAGCTTAACACTTTGTCCTTTCTAAAAATGCAAACCTATCAGAGCCTCACCTTCAAGTAGGTTTGTCAAAGGAAAGAAAAGAGAGAATGCATAGCATCCCCTATGAAGAAACACCTTGAGGAGGCCAATGGAGAGAGCAGCAGTGGAGGCGGGTTTCCCAGGATTTACTTTGCCTGCTACACAGCTTTGACCAAAGGCCAGCTCTAAAGACACCTGCAAGGGAAGGAAGGTGCGTCTCCCGGTGCTGTTCCTGTGTTCAGGGAGTGACACTGGACAGAACAGACTCACACCCCTCCAACCAAAGACACCATTCACACCTGCACACACCCCCACGTATATGGGAACAGGTGTGCGTGGGCACATCAGAGAGATTCCACATGCAAACACGCCCCACCCCCCATCACTACGCCCTCCCTCCTGGTCCTGCACCTGACTTGGAATCCAGGAAACAAGAAGACTCTGGTTCCAGACCCCTGCCCCTGGGGAGGGGCGGGTCTCCACTGTTCCCTCCCAACACCTCTCCGGGTAGGTGCCTGGAACTGCATCCCGCCAGGACTTGCTTTCTGGTTTAGGGTCAAAGCTTGCAGCCAGTGAATATTTATGGAGAGTTTACAGGAAGCTGCTACCATACTCTTGTGACATCTGAGAGGCGCAGCGATTAACCCCTTCGAGGAACCCCTTACGGGAGGTGAGTTTTTCACAGTCATGGTGCCCCCCACCTCCAAGAGCTCAGCACCCCCTGCACGGACCTCCCGAACCACAGCTACTTCTCTGTGGCTTCAGCAGGGCAACGGGGGTCCTCCCAGAAGGACTCCTCTTCCTTTCCTTCTTTTTTCTTTTTTAATTGTGGTAAAATACCCTCCCCTTCTTTTGAAGTAAGTTCAATTTTTACAAAAATAACACAGGGACATCATTTTAAAAATCAAATCGTGTTTCATGGCTGGTACATGGCAGGTGTCCCATAGGTGGATGAATGAATGAACAAACGAGTGAATGAACAAATGAGCGAATGCATGAAAGAGGAGCCTCTCTCGATGTCTCCAGCTCCTCACAACGGGGTCACCCAGTGACAGTGGCAGGGAGCATTCAGATCTTGCTTCATAGGGAAGAATACTGAGGCCCAGTTGCTGCCGAGAGCGTTGTTGGATAAATTGCAACAGCTCAGGGACTTGCCTGAGGTCACCCACGGTTTGGGTCTAGACCCAACCCCACCCCGGCTCCTGCCAGTCAGCCTGGAGCTGCCTTCCCCGGCATTACCCTGGGGACTCTGGCTGGCCCCGCCTGCCCCGCCTGGGAAGGGGAATGGGCTTCTCACATTGCAGGCCTAATTTTATCTGCTCCTTCAGAAGAGCTGGACAGGGTGCCAGAGCTAAGCTGGTCCAGGGCTGCGAGGGCCTCCTCTAGTCCCAGAACTTGGGGGCCAGCCTTCTAACCTGGTCTTCCTGGGGGCAGACAGTGGGTGGCCAGCTGGGCTGAAAAAGAGGTGAGAGAGAAAGCCTGCAGGGTCCTGTGGGATCCATAGGGCCAGGTCCTTGCTGCATTTCACCTGGATCATTGCTGTACCCCAGAATCTCAGCGCCTCCCAGGGGATTCTCCAGGAGAAGCGCATTGAATCGGGAGCCAGTGCCTCAGCGCCCTCATGCCTGAAATGGGGATAATAATGGTGCTTCCAGCTCAGCGTGACCAGACGGTTAACTAAGTTGCGAGAACTCGTGTCTACAACAGTGCCTGGCACATAACAAGGGCTTCATATGTACCCGCTGATGTTGCTGTTTCAAACCTCATTATTTGAGCCCCTTCTCTTGCCCCCAGGCTGCAAGCCTCCCCCCGAAGCTCCCAGGTCCTCCCAGCCCCGCACTGTCTGCAGCAGCCTCCAGGGCCTTCTCCTGGGGCAGAGAAGGAGACGGGGAGTGGCCTGGCCAGAGAACAAACTCCCTGACCACCAACGCCCCCGGCTCCCACCTGCGTGGGGACGTGGGGACAGCTGCTAGGGGACGGGGTGGGGGCAGAGCAAGGACGGATCGCCGCTCCAGCCCTACTTGCCCAACTCAGCAGAAACCAGGGCCGGCCGTAATGGGCTGGCAGCCCCCAGCTGCAACCAACTTCATTTTCTGTCACAATTAAATGATCGCTCGAGTTTGCTCACGCTCACTTATTCAATTACCTTCTCGGCCCTGAAGGACTCACAGAGAAACAGCCATAAATAACCCGCATCAGCTGCCCCCCAGGCTGTCATCCTTGAGCATCACTCACTGGCCCAGGCCGGACCTGCCTGCGAGCACGGGAGCATCGCCGTGCGCGTCCCTGTCCCCCAAGTCAATCCTCCTCAGCTCCCACCCCCCGCATCTGAAAGACATCCCTGGCCTCAGAGCTGGCAGATCTGGGCCCCTCCTGGCTCCACCTGCCCAGACATGTATCTCTGGGGGGCCACTTCCTCCGGCAGGCCTCTGGTTCCTCATCTGTGGAATGATAGAACATTCTGTGCGAGTAGTGAAGTGCTGCCCTTGTAAGAAGCTGTGGTCCTAGCTTCATGGTCAGAATGTGGGCAGAGTCAAAGGTGAGACAGGTGTCTTCTCTACCTGCCTGCACCCCACCTCCACTCCAGGCTTCCAGAAATGCCCTGCTCTTCTAGTGGCGTGCCTTTGTGCTTGCTATTCCCCTTGCTATTCCCTTCATTCACTTCTCGGCCTGGGGACTCTGGGCACCCTTTTTGGCCCAGCCTGGACGCCACCTCCCCTGGGAGGCCTAAAGTCTGCCCCCCACGCCAAGCATATTAACGTCTCCCTCCTCAGGCTCCCACCACACACTGTGTGTCCCTGTGGTACCTATAGGTTCTGCATTTGGGAGACAGTCCCAGGGTCAAATATTCTGGGCCACTGTCCCCATAACCCTGTCAGGGCATGAATCTCAGTTCAGGGTTGGGAAGGGTAGCCACTGTGGTGCCCCTCCCTGACTGTCCCGTCTGCATGAGGCCCTGCCAGCCGTTTAGAATTACACTGATAGCGGGTATCTTGGAGGCCTGGGGTCACACACCGTGCGAAATGGTTTTCACTGGCAATATGTCGTTACAACATCACAATCACCCTAAGAAAATTATCCCGGCTTTACAGATGAGGAAGCGGAGGCTCAGTGAGGTGAAGATGCTGGTCCAAGGCCGCATCACTGGGAAACAGCAGGGCGGGGACTCAAACCCAGGTGCGTCCCCACCCACAGGCCAGGCTCTTTGCCCATCCTCCACCGGCCCAGGAGGAGGGGGATGAGGGGGGGACTAGCAGTCTCAGGACTTGGGTTCAAGTGTAGCTCTTCCACTGGCCTCCGTGCAACTCCGGGCATCTCTCTGCAGCCTCTCTGTCTCTTCCCTGCTGTAAAATGAGAAGACTGTATAGGTGGCCTCTGAGGGACCATCGAGCTCCGATGCTCTGAGATGCCGGTTCTTTCAGAAAACACTGCTCTGACCAGTGGGACCAACAAAGCTGGAAGGGCAGGCTCATCTCCTGGGGAATGGTCTAGAGCAGGGCCCTGCCAGTGGCCGTCCCCGTGGGCCCGAAGGCAGGCGGCAGCCTGTTCTCTCCAGGAGGGCAGCTCCTGAGTCGAGCAGTGGTGGCAAAGTCCTCTGGGCCTTTGCGGGCAGGGCAGGGTCCTTCCCCTAGAGGCCTTTGATGTCGGCCGCTAGATGTTACCGCGACTATGTGGGGGCAGAGGAGCCTCGCCCTGCGGTACCCACAGCTGCAACTGGGCTCTCTGCGCCCCACGTCAGCTGCGCCTCAGCCAGCTGTGAGCTGGGGGACCTGGCATGGAGAACCAGCCCCGGGCCGGGGTCCCCAGCTGTGTCCGCACCTGCCGACGAGCCAGCGCCTCCCTCCTGCCGCCTCCCTGCCCAAAGCTGGCCCGTGGACTTGGCTGGGGAAGTGCAGGGGTCACCCTGGGCGTTCCCCCTGGGTGTGGGGCTGCGTCCTTGCATCAGTGTGCGTCTGCGGGGCTGCTGGTGAGTCAAATAGTCGTTAGGAATGGGGACCCCGGGTTCAAATCCCAGCTCTGCCACTGAAAAGTGTGTGACCTGAAGCCTCTCTGAGCCTCTGTTTCTCAGCTGTAAAACGAGAGTGATAAAGGCCCCCCCTCACAGGGCCCTTATGAGAATCAAATGAGGTAGTGTGTGTGTGCGTGCGTGTGTGCGTGTGGGAGTGTAAAGAATAGGGGGCCACGAAATATGTGAATGTTTGCTGCCCCCGTGGGATGATAACCCACAGGGTGGCTGCAGTGGCTCCCTCAGAGCCCCCCACGACGCTGAGCCAGGTCAGGCCCAGACCCCCCAGCTGGCATCTTGGGTGCTCCTGGCGTTCCTCCCAGGACTGGTTGATGACACTCCCTCAGCGTCCCAGTCAAGGGGGTGCATCGGACTGACAGAGGGGGTCCTGCCTGCCCAGCTGCGTAGTCTCAGATTCCGGGCTCCCAGGATGCAGGAGGAGGTCAGTAAGGGGGAAGCGGCTGCCGTGGCCTGTGCCTCAAGGGGTCTTCGTGCATCAGCCATTTGGGAGTCCAACACGGGCCCAGGCGGGCTGTGGGACAGGATCCCAATGCCCAGGCCAGAAGTTCCCAGGTGGGGCCAGGAGCTGGGTGCCGGGTGGGGCCAGCACACATGCAATCCTCCGCGAATGGCCAGACACCAGCCTTCAGCCCTCCTCCAACTGCGAGGGGCTGGACAGTGACCTCACTCTGTGTGTGCTCTATCCCGGGCTTTCCAGGGAATGGGGCGGTAGCTGATGTGGGAGGCAGCTGACCCCTACAGGGCCCAGGTCACCGCCATCTGGGGAGGCTCTGGACGACTGGCGGGCAGGTGAGATCAATGTGTCAACCACGAAGGAAGCCAAGGGGCTCCATCCCTGCCACCTTGCTCTGGGATTCCCTTTGAGGCACCCAGGGTCTGGGTGAGGTCCCCCGGCGCCCGAGTCTCCGGGCAGAATCTCATAGCCCTGCCCTCCCCAGAGCACCCATTCCCAAAAGCCCACCAATGAGGACATACTTGTTCAGCCCAATGTGCTCTACTGCCTTGAGGTGCTCACACACCCACAAGTGACCTGAACACAGCAGAGTGAGAACAGGAAGTACCAGGAGAAATAGAAAAGGCGACAAGAGAATGTGAAAGAAAAAAGAAAAACTGGACACAGAAAAAGCCAGGACAGCTCAGGAAATAACCTGCGGGCAGGAAAAGGAGGAAGAAACGAGATTGTGGAGGGAATCGCAAGACTGAGGTTCTTCCCCTCTCTGAGCCTCAATGTGCTGGCCTGTAAAATGGCGCTCCTCACACAGAATGGACGTGAGGGAGGGCCGTGGAGGGGGCGGTGGGCACACTGGGCTCGGAGGACCCCACATGGCCAGGGAGCGGAAGAGAGGAAGAAAGGGGAGGCGACATGCCAAGCTGGGTGCAGCAAGAGGGGCCCAGCACAGGGCAGTAGGGGCTTTTGCAGGAGCCCGGGGGTGTCAGCAGCAGCCATGGCTTCCATGATGTTTATGCCACGAGGGGGTGATTACATGTCCTGGAACATGTTGTTGTTGTCTCTAGAGCAGGAAAACTGGGTCATGGGGACAGCAGAGAGGGAGGCAGGGAGGGAGGGTGTCACAGGCCACAGTGACCAGGCAGGGCCTCCACGTCTGAGGCCAGGAAGAAAAAAGGAACCCCCTGAGACCAGCTCATGAACCCTCATACCCCCAGCTGTGAAAGCCAGGGCATCAAGAGCCTAGAAAGGGGAGTTGTAGACCCAGAATGAATTCCCACGTTTATTCTTTCATTCATTCACCAAACAGGTACCAGGAGGCTGGCACCATGCTACATGCTGGGGACCCAGTGTTAAGCACAATGATCCAGGTCACTACCCTCATGGAAGGAAAACACACAGGGAGCAAATAATCACACAAGTACAAGCACAACTATATCTGGGATCCATGCTTCTAAAGAAAGGTCTTGGACAGCAGACCATGTCAGAGAAGTCAGGGAGGGCTTCCTGGAGGAGGTGACATTTGAGCTACCGTTTGCAGGGTGAAGAGGAGTTAGGCAGGTAGAGAGATGAGGGAAGGGCATCCTAGGCAGAAGGGACAGCAGGTGCAAAGGCCCTGCACAAGGTGTGGCTAGACCACAGAAGGCAAGGGGGAGCCCTGGGAGATAGGTCTGGGAAGGTGGGCAGGGCTGGGCCCCAGGGAGGGCTTTGGACTTTATTCTAAGGACCAGGAGCCACTGAGGAGTATTAAGCAGGTAAGTGACATGACCTGAATTGTCTCAAAGTATCACTCTGGGGAGGATGGATTGTAGGAGCAGGGGTGTGGTGAGAAGGGAGGATACCACGAGGAGCCACTGAAGCCATCCATGTAGGAGATGGCAAGATGGTGGGACAGGGTGGTGGTTGTGGAGACGGAAAAAAGGAGTCCAGTTTGGGACTTGAAATTCACAGGATGTGGTGATGGATAAACTGCCAGGGAATGCAGCAATGAAGGGTGGGGTCCTAAAAGGTTAGTTGGGGGGGCCTAAAGGGGGAGTACCCCTTTGCCTTGAGCAAGCAGGGTGGCCCCCCCAATAGGTGGCTGTGTGCTTATGAGACCCAGGCATTTTCTGTCTCCAAATGGTGGCATCCAAGAGCTGGCCTGGAATGCCGTGTCCACAGACGAGCCTCATGGGTTAGGGCTGACTTCCTAGAGGAGAGACAGGGTCAGGCCCAGAGGGAGGGTGGGGAGTTGTCGTGGGGCAGAGGTGGTCCCAGACATGGCTATGGAAGGAGGCTTAGCTGCAGGTATCTTGCAGGTAAAGCAGAGCTTTCGAAAAATCACCACAAGGGGCACTTGGCCATCGTTGGGAAACAAAGTGGCTCATTTGGTTGAGTAATAGGAAAGCACCAGATCCCGGGCTCTGTGACCACAGGGCCCTGTGCATTTTGTTGACTGCCGCGTATCTCGGGTCACCTAGTGGAGGCTCAAAAAAGATGTGAAATAAATGGATGCGTCAGAAGTCAGTATGGAACCTTGCTCTTTACAACAACGAAATAAAACCAGAACGCAAGCCCTGGAATGTGGCCCCACCCTTCTAAGGCCCTGGGTTCAGCCGCTCCCTGGCCAAATGGCTCTGGTGGGAGGTTCCTTCTCCTCTGCCCTGAAGGGCCTGCCGCTCAGCCACGTGTTGATTCAAGGTTTCCCAGAACAGGGCTTGGAGTCCAGCAGGTGGCAAGGGAGAGGTGGGAGGTCACACCCTCTCTTCCAGGGCCAGGTAACCCGAGCCCAGCACATAGCTGGGCAGCTTGAGAGACCAAGTAGGCAGGAGGCTCTCAGAACAGCTGGACCATCTGCCTGCCCTGGTGAAATGTGATCCGATGCCCTGGGGAGGGAGCAGGGGCATGGGCTCCTCAGGTTAAACCCAGCCTCAGGGTGCCCAGGAATCCCTGTCATGCCTGCAGGGCTCTGCCCTGTCTGGGTGTGGGGAGCACTCAGGGTGGGGACCGGAAAGGAGGGTGGCCACAGGAAGGGCAGCTGCTGGCAGCCCCCAAGCCTGCCGAGGCCTTCCCGCCGCTAACACACGTGTGGGGCAGCTGGTGATAGGCCAGGCCCCAGAGTGGGCGCAGAGCACACTGCGCAGACAGTGACGGCGGGACTCTGGGACAAGGGCCAGGAGACCTGCATTCCAGTCCTGTCTCACCTCCCATTTTGGCCCGTATCAAAGCCTGGGGCTCATCTGCTCCGTGCGTGAGCAGTGAGGGCAGACAGGCTGTCGGTGAGGAATGAGTTTTCCGTGGACACATGGAAACAGGGGTGAGCGGATGGAAAAGCCATCATGGCTCAGTGCGGCAGCAGTAAATCTGGGGGAGCCCTGTGAGAACCAGGAGACAGGTGAGGGCACCCTGAGGGAGGCAAGGACCTGGGGGATGTGGCCCAGAGTCAGAGACTAGATGAGACCAAGGGCCTGGGCAGAGCCTGTGGCCAGAGAGGAGGCTGAGCCCCATGGCTACTGCTGAGCCTCGGGACCGAGTGCCCACACTTGGAGAGGCCCGGGAAGGTGCTGGCTGGGGCCCCAGGCTACCAGGGTGTGCTGGGCCCAAGGGAACTACAGCCAGAGTCTGGGGTAGCTTGAGCTGCCTGAAGGGCAGACTTCAGACCTAATACTTGATCCAGAGTCACTAAGACCTGAAGCCTGTCCCTTGACGAGCTTCTGTCCTTTGTCGACACCCATCTCTCCCCATCACCCCATCTCCCACACATCACCAGACCTTGTCGAGCCTGTCTCCTTAACATCTCAGGAACTCACCCACTCCCTTCCACTCCACTGCCTCAGCCCTGCCACCAGGCTGGGCTCACCTGGAGGACAGCACCTGGCAGCCTCCTGACCTACCTGCCCATCTTTGATCCACTCCTCCCTGAGCCACTCTCCTCAAAGCAGAGTGGATGTGCTCAAAACGCCAACTGGGGCCTGGTCCTTTCTCATATAAAGCCCTTCAGTTTATCCTGAGAAGCCAAGGTTAGAGACCCGTGAGGCCCGCCTCCCCTACCCCAGCCCCGACTGTCATCACTCCCCTCCTCCCACATGCTCCAGGGCTCTGAGTGCCTCCACCACCCTGAGCACCCTCTTCCCCGCTGCCTCTGGGCCTTTGCACTGCTCTTCCCTTATCTAGTGCACTCTCTTCCGACCACCCTCTCCCCACCCCAACCTGGATGACCCTGTTTGTCCTTCAGGTCTGCAGTGGCTGCTTCCTTCAGGATGCCTTCCCTGCTCCCCCCAGGCTGGGCAAGGAGTCCCCCCTAAGCTCCATGTTCACCCCCCAAATACACTGGGATTGCCCTTCAACTTGCTGAACACCCCTTCCTGCACCCCACTGTAATCCCCTGACAACCATCACTGGTCTGGCAGGTTCCTGGGTCAGCCCAGCAGAGCACGGAGCAAGTCAGGAACACACAAAGGCCTCAAAAACTACTTGACTGTCTTCAAGCTGATTGTTGACTGGCTGACTGTCTTCCTGTATGCCTTTCTCTCTCTCTGGCAGCCACAGCTTGGGGCAAATTGTCAGTAAAGTTGTGGGGGAACAGGGTGGGGGAAAGGAGAACAAGTCCCCCTAGCCTAGCCTTACCTCAAGGCATCAAAAACCCACCAGGGGCCTTATGCAATCGGCCCTTGGTGCGCAGGGCCTGACGTCCATCCAGGCATCAGGGCAGACCTCCCCTCCTCTTCACTCCCCCTCCCTCCTAGGCCCTCAGGCCCTGCTCTGCGCAGCCTTACACCAGCTGACAGCTGGACGTGCCAGCCCCTGCCAGCCCTTCCCCAGGGTCAGCTGACCTCCCTTCCCCAGGCTGCCGGGCAGACCCGAGTCTAAGCAGACCGCTCCACCAGCGCTGTAGTGGACAGTGAGTTCTCGGTGCTGGGACGCCAGGAAGGCCTGCAGTCTGCGGGCACTGAAACAGGAGATTACTTTCCCCTGGACCTTCCCTTCCACACGCTCCCTGCTGTCCCTCCAGGAAGAAGGCCCTGGTGAGTGCCGCCTCGGGGGATAGGGCAGGAAGAGCCTTGCTGAGCCCTTAATGGTGCCTGAGTGAGGGTCCATCCAGGATGGGACGACCCCCACCCCCAACAAGGGGTCCACCCTGCGGAGGTGCCAGTCTGTCTGGGTGTGTGTCTGTACGTCTATGTGAACCTGTGTGTATGCGGATGCTGCTGGGTCGGCTCAGTAAGATAGAAATTCTGTTGTTCGCTCGTCTCCCATCTGCCTCCTGCCCCTAGAGTAATTCCAACCCTTCCTAGGGTGTCCAGGAGTCTCTAACCTTGGCTCCTGCATGGAGGCAGGGAGGGTTCGGGGGAGTTGGGACCGCAGAGGAAGCTGTGTGGCAGATACAGGGGTGAGAGCCAATGATTCGCACTGTTTAACCCTTCAGAGAGGTAGCTGTCCCAGGAAACATGGGGAGCAACCCCTGGGCTCCAGGAACGGCGCGTCCTGTCCCGGCAGCCCCACCCTTCCGCTGTGGGGGGGAGGGGTGCGCCAGGCTGGGATGATGTCAGCGCCCGTTGGCAGCAGCCCGTGGCCTGGGTATGGGGCGCCCCCATGGAGTGCTGGTAGACCAAGGGCACTATCAAGCGCCCCTGCCCCGGGCAGCGGCAGAGTTTTGGGGAGCCCTCCCCATGGGCTCTTCTTGACCTGAACCTGTCTGAGCCTGTCATGGTCCTCGGGACCTTTGGGGATCTAGAAACCTCCATGCCAGGTTCCTTCTCTAGAGATTCAGATCCTATGGGGCAGGGCCCAGGCTTCTACAGTTTTTAAAAGCTACCAGTTTATATTTGAACCTTTTTTACTTGACAAACTTTAAGCCTACAGGAAAAAGTAGAGGGAATGATATGATGAACTCTTGCATATCCTACCCCAGGATTTACACAGTTGTTTGACCTTCGCCATACTTGCTTCATTGACTGCTCTAAGGCTAAAGCATTTGAAGTAATTTTTGGACATCACAGCATTCCCCCCAAAGTACCTCAGGAGGTTCTTACAAAACCCCAATGCCATTATCCCACTAACAAAACTAACAATTCCCGAAGAATGGCCACATGGAGCTCATATTCAAATTTCCCCAGTGGCCTCCTAGATGTTTTTTATTGCTTTGTTTAGACCAGGATCCAATCAAGGTATATGGGTCAGTATGTCTTTTAAGTCCCTTTTAATCTGAAAGTGTCTCTTCCAACCACCTCTCCCTAGCTCCCCCCTCCCACCCATCACCACATTGACTTGCTGAATTAAAGGGCCAGTTGTCCCACAGGAGAGTGAGAACATGGCTGAGTCAGACAGCTCTCAGTACATAAAGGGAAACTGAGGCCCAGAGAAAAAGGAACAAGGAATGTGAGGCAGAACCGGGTCTCCCGGTCCCCTCCTGTGCTGTGCTTCCCCAGAGCCAGCTCCTTGTCAGGGATCTGAGAAGCTCCTCCACTGCAAAGGGCCTGTACCCCCTGGGACCCTCCCGGTGTGCTCTGTCCCAGGGCACCCTGGGGGTGGCAGGCCAGGCTGAGCCATCTCATGGCTCCCCCTGCGTTCTTCAGCTCTGAGCAGGACACCTGAATAAATCCTTTCCATACGGTTGCTCTCTGGTTCACCAGCAGCCGCAGGGAACAGCAATCAACTTCACGAGCTAGCGTTGGGTTGTTGCAGGAAGTGAGATGAGAGGCCAGGAGGAGCACCAGGAATGGGGGACTCAGGGGCTCACCGAGAGCTGAGAGCCGTTACTCTTCCTCATCCAGCAGGGCTGGCGCTGTGGGGTCCAGCTGACCCCAGGAGGGACCGGTTGAGTCGGGTTCCCGAGGACCATGTTCCCCTCAAGCTGAGATGTGCCCTCCAGCTCATATGCCTTGTCCCCTCTTCAGCAAGCCCTATCTCTGGTTTGGGGTCCCTCATTCCGTGAATGGAGCCAAGCACCCCACTCCTCAGAACATGCCTCACCATGGGCAGGAAGCTCCCCTCAGCCAGACACCCCTTAGAAAAAGTAGGGCGTGGTGAGAGGAGAAGGGAATGTGGAGGGACATTGACCTTGTTGGTAACTTCTGAGCTCTTGTAAAACTACCCCTGGGAAGGGCAGGAGCCCCTCAGCCGCCGTGCTGGGCTCCCTGAGGGCAGGCCTGGCAAACCCAGGTCCGGGATGTGTTCCCTGGTGGAGGCCAGGGCTGGCTGGCTGCAGGGTTTGGGCCAGGGACTCCGGCTCGGGGCCGTTCTGGCATGTCTGCTGCTGCCCTCTGCTGGGGAAAGGCCCGCTCGTCTTCTCCCTGAACAGGGGTCTCATCAGAGTTGGCCAGGTCCACCCCGTGGTCTGAAGGACTGAGACCACACGCTCACACACGCACTCACACATTCATCTGCACACTCACACGTTTGCTCCACCCATGGTTACATTTTGACCTTAAACGGCCGTTTCTTCTTGCGGCCATAAAGTTGCCATGCTAACCACTGCCAAAACCTTCTGTCTCTGGCTCAAAGGCCTCTTACGTAAGGCAGGTGGCTGCTGATCACAGTACTTAGAGAAAGGTGGGGAGGCATGGGGGAGGGTGTCAGAGGTTGGAAATGTGCACGCCTGGGTGGTTGGCAGTATCCAAGATCCAGGACGCAGCTTCAAGGAGGTGAGGTCCTGAGGGAGTTGGGGGATGCTGCTGGAGCCATTACTAGCCACGCCCAAGGTACCCAGGACCCAAGGTGCTGTCATGAGGTCAAGACACGGTAGAGATTGGGGAGAAGCCTCCAGCCTCTGCCTCCCCCAGAGCAGTCCTTCCAGAGGCACTGGGATTCCGGAGTCATCTTTGCCCCATGCGTCTCCCGCCCTGACAGCAAGCTCAGAACATTGCTGCTGCTAAGGACATTTGTCAGTGGCTGAAGGGCTTCTAAACTAATAATCGCTGTATTAAAATCGCATTTGGTCCTCAAACTGGAGGAACATTGGGAGATTTTAAATGTTAAGAGAAAAGGAGAGAGAGAAAAAAATCTCTCAAAGGAAAAAATCAGTCCTGAAATAAGTGTGTGTGATGGAGGAATATGAAGCATTGCTCCGTGGTTCTGGGTATCAAGCCTTCCCTGGGGAACAGAGGCCCTGCAAAGTCACATATTTCAGCCACGGCTGAGAAGGTGAGGTGTGAAGTCCCCCAGTGTTCCGTATTGATCCCATCGGGCGGGGGGGCCACGCAGACGGAGGGCGCACGATCCTACAGCCCTTGAGTCATTTTTAGAATGGATTTTAAAACGTGGCTTTTTTTCCCCAGAAAATAATCTTGTGCTTTCCCAGCCTAGACGGCCCCAGATGATACACAACCCTCTGCCACATGAGAAACTCCAAAATCCTCCTGCCCATTATGACCTAAGCAGTTTTAAATGGTTTTCGGGTCCTCTCCTCTCTAATAGATTAAAAAATGCTCCCTTGGGCATCGCAAAGACATTGAATGGTACTTGTACCAAACCTTTGCTCCAGCAGGCCTGCGGAATGTATGGTAGAGCTTCAGAGGCGAGAGGGCGGGCCATAAACCACACTGCTCTTGAATCTGCAGCCTGACACACCCTACACTGCGGTCTTCCTTGGACACAAACTGTTTCTTCATTATCTCCTCCCCAGAACACCTCCCGCCCCCTCACCCCATCAGATTTACTGGGATATGCTCCCGAAGGTTTCCACACCTCACCATCTCAAGCAACCCCCTCCCCCGTGGCCTGAGCAGCAGCCAGACAGGCAGTCCCGGTCTGCATGACCAGGCCCCCTCCAGGCCAGCAAGTGAACCGGACCAGGCTGCCCGCCACTCACAGCCCTCCCTCTGGTCTCCTGGCCGGTCCTGGCCACTTCCCTGTTGTTCCCCGTGCACCACCCTCCTGGCCCCCAAGACAGGCCCTCCTCAGCCTCCCCCAGACCCAGGCCCAGCTGGCATCTCTCCCCCCTCAGTCTCCATCCGGGACCCATGACACCACGCCCGCCTTAGGAGACAGCAGTACCTCTCCTAACCTTTTCAACTAGGACTCCTTTTCAACATAAGTTCTTCCCTGCGAGTCCCCCTGAGATACTCATTATACTTTTAGTATCCGCTGATTGAGAAAATGGATGATGATAAAAACTACTAGGAACTCAATAATGCCTTTAAATGAATTTGTACTTTGGTAATCACAGAAGTGTTCATACACATGTGAGAGATAACGTTATCATGCTCCGAGGGTACTACTGTTCTGAAGATGACGCTTGCGGGGTGCGGCTTCTGGAAGGTCTAGACGGGCCCGCAGGGGGCAGCCCTTCCCCCTTGGCCCTGCGAAGCCACACTGCTGAGCTCCCCCGTGGACCCTGTCCCCCAGCAGTGCGCTGCCCAGCTGGGGGCGAGCTCCCAGAAGCCTCCCACTTCTGAGGCAGGCCACGGAGGCACACCGCGTGGACAGGGCCTCCGACAGGAGCCCGGCCCTGGGGCCTTTAGAGCAGTCGGGCTCGCTGCAGCTGCACCCCACCCCAGCTAGAGTGTTCACTGGCTCCCAACTGGGCGAACGGTCTTCAACCCCTCAGAGCCTCGGTTTCTGCAGCGGACAGTGAGTCTCCTCAGAAGTGGAGATCCACAGGACATGGGGCACAGGAGTGGCTCCTGTGGCACAGGATACACTTGTGCAGGAAGTATTTGAGTGCCTGGTTCCAGTGAGGTCCCTTTCAGCTTCCGGGCTCCGCGCTGGGGAGCCGGCTGTGAGCTGGTGCGCTGGTCAGGATGCACGAGGCCATGCTGCGTAACAAACCACCCCCACATCGCAGGGGCCTCCTACAGCAGGGATGGATTTCTCTGTCAGGCTACACATCCAACATGCACAGTCGCTCAGGGAGCGGCGGTGCTTCCGAGATGGGCCAGGGAGAGAGGACGTGGGCAACAGCTTGCCCTTAAAGCTCCCACCGGAAGTGACACAGGTCACTCCCATCCGCGTTATGTCGGTGGAAGCAAATCCTGTGTTATCTTCAAAGAGCAAGGGAAGTGCAATCATACCACATTCCCACAGGAAACACCAGACTGTCTGCGAACAGCGCCGACAGGGACCACGGGCAGCCAGGCTGTTTCCAGATATAAGGAGCTGACGGGCTTTCGTAAGACATAGTTCACGACTAACTTAGTCCAAGTGTGAACCGGTACAAGTCGGATTTGTGGTCTCGCCTGCCATCTTCCCTAAAATTGGAGTGGCAGGCTTGAGCAGGGGCGTAGCTTCTGTAATTTTTAATGACCTTGGGTTCAGCATGTAGGTAGAGATTATATACACACAGACTCTCGGGAAATAAAATGTGCCAACTGCTACTGATGAGCCACGAGGCACTCATCCACTTCAGCCTGATGGTGGCCTCTGTTCCTGTGTCTGGCATCACTGGTACTGTCATCTGTCCCCACTCTGGAAGCCAAATACAACTGCAGGCCCTGCTGTCCATGACCCTCCTTTCAGACCAGTGGCAGGCTGGCTGTCACCCGGGCCTCATGGGGCTGCATGGACACAGAGGCTGCACGGGGCCTCGTTTAACCACCAGCTGGACAGTGGGACCCAACAGAGATTTCAGTCCTTGAATCTCCTGGAGTGAGCCCAGAGTTCCTTCATTCAGGACACACCCCAATGACAGGATAGGAGGACAAGGGGATCGGGCCATTTGTCCACGACTCCGGAGGAAGGGGGCTTCTAGCCGAGCTCTCCTGGCTGGGGCATCTCACCCTCTTCCCCCGCTTCCCTCCCTCTCTCCTTCTCCCTCCCCATGGAACACTAAGACAGGATGCTGGGTGAGGGGCCAGCTGTGGGGCTATGGAGGGAAGTGTGGGCTGGAGCCCAGTGTACTTAGCAAGTGTGTCAGAGGGGGCCTAAGGTCCTGCCTCAGGCAGGCGCCTCACCTGCCTTCCCAGCACCCGAGCTGAGTCAGTCCTGAGAATAACCCACGCAGTGACAAGCCTCGAGTGGTGGAGATGCTTGGGAAGAGGACTCCACAAAGGAACGCTGTGCATTCTGTCATCTGAGCGTCGTGACAAGGCTATGGCAGTGGGCGAGAAACCAAGACTCAGACGAACATTACAAGTTCGTCCCAGGGGCCTCAGCAAGCTGGTGGGAACGCCTGGAACAGATCTGGGCTCCTGACTCCCTAGCCAGTGCTCTGAGGAAACAGGGCATTGATCAAAGGCCAAGGCCCATGCCAATGACAGACGTACCTGTGTGTGGAAAAGGAAGGTCTGGGTTGAAAAAGGTCTGTCAGCCGGAATTATTTATTTGGGACTTCTGAGAGAGGACGGGGAAGAATGGAGGTCTTCCCCTGCTCATTCCCATAGAGCAGGAGGCTGTACCCAGTGACAGAGAGACAACCTCGGGAATGGAAGGTCAGCATCATGCCAAGGGGAAGCCATAGAGTGCCTCCCTGAGTGGCAGCAGAGCCCACCTGCCTAGCCCGGGTGCTGACACCCTCCACCCTCCCTCTGCCCCTTGCCACCAACCTGTGTCAGAACCACAGACCATACAGCTCAGGAGCAGGATGACCCTCAGAGATCACCTCATCTATACCCTAAGGTGAGCCTTGAGAGAAAGGGCCTCAGTGTCCCCACCTGTTGAGTCTAGATTTTTTTTTTAACTTTTTTTTTTAAGTAAGCTCTCTGCCCAACATGGGGCTCAAACTCAGGACCCCAAGATTAAGAGTCACACGCTCTACCGATGGAGCTAACCAGGTGCCCCAAATCTAGATATTTTAGAAGGCTGACTATCCAGCAGACACCCCCATCACTACAAACCCACCCTAAGTTTGCATTGTTGTGCCATGGGCTGCCCTGGAGGCCCAGGATCTCCCTGGCTCATTCTGTGCTGAGAAGGTCCAGCCGGGGCTCCCGAGAATATCTGGGAATGAGGGTACTTCTTGGGTCTTGCTGACACCCCCCGCCAGAAAGTCCCGAGGAGGTCAATACCAAGCCCTTGCTCTAGGCTGGCTGCTCCGACCCCTTAAGACGGTGTCTGCAGAGCCATGGAGCCCCCTCATCCCTGGAACATGCACTCACTTCATCAGGTTGGAGGAGGGCAGGCCAGGGCTAGTTAGGAAGGGAGAGACCAGGCCTCAGGCACAAGAAAACCTGGGTCCTATCCCAGCACAGCCAGTGACTTGCAGGTGACTTTGGCCAAGTCCCAGCCTCCGTGGGGCTCAATTTCCTGACTTTCAAAGTGGGTACAAAGCAGCCCTCAGCCTCCCTGTTGCATGGTGGGTAAGTGCACGATGGGGCTAAGGTGTCTGCTCCCTCCTTATTGGCGGGGTGCACATGGGCAAGTTACTTAATCTCCCATTTTCCCCACCTGTGAAACAGGCTGACAGCACTACCTCATTGGGCAGTTGTGAAGCTTACATGGGTTGGTCTATACAACACACCTAGGACATCGCCTGCCTGGCACAAGGCAGGCTCTCTGGCTTTACTACCATTTATCGTCATTTCCTCCCCACGCCGCCACTGCAAGATGACACTGATGTCCTTAGAGCCCCTGAGGGAGACAGGAGTGTGGGGAAGAAGGGTGGTGGGTTGCCCCGTGTGGCAGCACGAGGGCTTGCCTGGGACGCCACCTGGATGCGTCTGCACGGCTCGGCTGGCTTGGCAAGGCCATGCCTGGTTGGGTGGTGCTGGGCCACTTTGGTGTTTCTCTTCTTCCTTCCTTCTTGCCTTCACCAAATTTGCAAGTAGGACTGGGTTTGCCAAGCCATTGTGCTATCCTGTCACGTATCAACTCATCCCTGCGCCGATTCCTGACTTCCCGCTGCACCTAGATGCCTCCTGCCAACTTCTCAGCTCGTGGAACAGGCTCCTAGTGGGGCTCCCTTTGTGCAGTGAGACCGGACCCCGGGTAAGGCCTAGGCTGCTGCGTCAGCACGGCCCCTTGCCATCAGGCCTCAGGCTCCCCCCATCCCTGCCACCTGGCCCGGCAACCCTCACCTCCCCAGTCATGCTCCAGCCTTACAGGCAGCTCTCAAAAGCCTCGTCCTGCACCCAGCAAAGCAAATGCACACAGCAGGCAAAACACCTCCCCCTTCCTAAAGGGGCACTCTGTGGCCTGAAAGACAGTAGCCAATATGAGAGGGAGACCCCCAGGGGCGGTAGGGGGATAAATGGGAGGGCTGAGGCTTTCAGCGCCGCCTGGTGCCAGAGGTCCAGGTAGGTGGCAGAGGGTCTCTCTGAGCTGGAGTCCTGAACAAATTGTTAGGCACTCCATGCAGGCAGCCAGCTGGCCATGCCCATGGTCTGGACTGAAGGTTGTTTAGAGTGTTACTCATGTCCACTGCCACCTAGTTTGCTGGCATCCTTGGCCGGGACTCCAGCAGAGGAGAGAGTATTAATAACTTGGCAGTGATAGGCACCCCTGTGGGAATGTCCTCTCAGACGGGACAGGACAAATGTGGCCAGAAGAGCCTCCCTTCACAGTGGCTCCTTGGGCACTCTACTGAGATAAAGTCAGGATGTCTTTCAGGCTGTATTTCCAGCCCAGAGTTCTAGCAAGCCTGCCCTTAGGGAGGAAAAGGGAGCAGCAGGTCATAAAGAATTAGGCCCAGAGACCAGCAGCCCCCGCTTTCCTCCTGCCTCACTCCTGGCCCGCACCAGAGCCCAGTCAGGGCATTTCAGGTCCCGCTTCCCTCATGTGCAAAGTGGCAGGGAGAAAGCTTGCCTTCCTTCCAACCCAGACCTGTTGTGAAAATATGACCACCACAGCAGTAACACTAGAAATAATTATGATAAATCACATTTATTGAGTACTTAGCTCTGGGCCCTCACCTAACCTTTCCATGGGCTTTATCTCAATTTTGTCCTAAGTCCATGAGGTAAGTATCCTTACTATTTCATTTTACAGATGGGGAAACTGAGGCCCAGAGAGGTTTGGTAACTTCTCAAACTCACATGGCAATGATGTTGTGGAGCCGTGATGCAGACGGCTGTGTGCACAAAAACGAAGCTTTCCTGTACTGCCTAAGCCCCTGCAAGAGGCCGAGTGCCTCGACAGCAGGGGCTCTGCCCTCTTCTTGGGCCTGCGACCAATGTTCCCAAAGGCTGGCAGGAAATGTGATATGAGGAGTTAAGACAGTCTCTGCACTCTGGAAGTCTACAGTTGTGTGTATTATTTGATTTTTTAAAAAATGTTTAATGTTTAAATTCAAAAGGCACAGGACAGTATTTAGAAAGTCTACCTCTCATCCTGGCTCCCTGGAGCAACCACCGTTACTAGTTTCTTATAACAGATTATTCTAGAAGTGATGGATGCCTCTTTACAGTCTTGTTCAACTACCAGTGGGCTGTGGCTGGGAACTGTGGGTCCTTCTGCTCCCCCCAGCACCCCATCTCCCTCACACCATCTCCACCTTCCTCCTCTGCTTTCCAGGGGCCCCCTCCCAGGCCGACAGACAGAGGGACAGCTGTGCTACGACGCTGATAAAGGCCCAGAAGGAGAGAGCTCAGGACCACTGACAGCCCCGCCTCCCGTCCGGGACCTGCCTCTTCTACGCCAGGCCTTCCTGCCGCGCCCACATGGTTGTGCAGGACAGCACGGATCCTGGGGACGCCAGAGTGGGCGTGCGGCTAGAGCCCTTCCTGCACCAGGTCGGGGGGCACGTGAGCGTGATGAAGTACGATGAGCACACCGTGTGCAAGCCCCTCGTCTCCCGGGAGCAGAGGTTCTATGAATCCCTGCCTCTGGCCATGAAGCGCTTCACTCCGCAGTACAAAGGTGAGTGTCCAGGCTGCCGGACCGGGCCAGGCTTGCGTGCGCGCCCCCGTCGCTTCCGCGTGCACTGTGCTGCGTGTGAGGGTTGCCATGGAGACATGCCCCTCTCCCACAGCCCGGTTGACCTTCACTGTCCTAGTTTCTCTGAACTCTTCAAGCCTCCAGGCCTGGAGTCTAATGCCATTTGGCATCCCTACAAATTAGCTTAAGCTACTAGGCTTCAAGGAACTGAGAATGGAATGAAATGATACCCCGGCCCCACCCCACTCTGCTAGGGTATCTGGTCTGTGCTTCAGGAGTGCCATGGCTGGGTCCTGTGACCAGGGCTGGGAAAGACAGGGCAGGCTGAGGCCTCCTTCACCTCCCTCTGGAGACCCAGGCGGGTGGGAGGAGCCTCAGGTCTGGGTCAGGGCGTGAAGAACTGGGACCTGACATGTTTAGGAAACCAGAATTCCTCATCCTCATCCAGTGGCCAAGCCAGGGCCATGGACTGCCTTCCAGGGAGAGCTGGGCAAGTGGGGCACAGAGCCGTGTGTGTTCTGGATCAGAGTACAAGGTGGGTTCTGGGGAGTGAAGAAGGCTGGATGGGGAGGGCCACCATTTGTGGGCCTCCAGGCAGGGGCACTCTGGGCAGCTGGCCAGCATCCATGGGGCAGGCTTTTGGTCCACACCTGGCCTTCAGTAAACATGGCTCACAGGGCTCAGGGCATGACTCTGCCAGCTGCCAGCCCCTCAACGGGATGTCTGCCCAGAAAAAAGACCTCTTTTAAAGGTTTTTAAATGTTGTGACTATACGCTTCTGCCCTCATTGTCCAAGCATCTGTAGTAAAAGTGATGATAACATCCAAATAAGTCAGTCAAAAACACACTTGCATTTCAATGATCAAGATAACCCGGAAGGATGGGGCCTAGCTCTATGGGTGTTTCTCAGAGTGGGTTCTGGGATTGACCAAGGCTGGTGTAGGGGTTCACATGCAGATTCCCAGGCTCCTTTCCACAACTGGGGACCCTGGGGTCAGGGCCCAGGAATCTGTATTCAGCATGTCCCAGACTGAGACTCACTGATAGGGTGCCAAGGCCTTGAGCCCCAAGCACCGCCTCAATCCTGGCTTGCCAAGACCTTCCGAGAGTCTGCGACGAGACCCACGAGCATCACACACCGAGAGGGAGGGGCGGGGGGCTGGTGTGCGGCCTCTGCAGGCCTCCCCTGGGGCCTCTGGGGCCGCAGCCTGGGGTTGCCCATCAGTTGTGGGTCACTGCCCGGCTCGTCAGAGCACCCGCTGTAATGAATGTCTGTCCTTTTGCAACTGAACTCAACCTAGCAAAGGGGTGGCAGGATCTTGCGTGGGGTGGCCTCCTGCCCGCAGCATTTCACGCTTGTTGGGCACAGCTCTGGAGCTGAGACAGACTGCCAGGGCAGCCACAGGCAGAGCACGAAAGTGAAAGAGGCTGCTTGGTCTCCAGGACCCTATCCCAATGCCCTCCCAGTGTCCTGTCTACACAAACCCATTCCTCTGGGTGGGGGAGAACGGCACCCTTCTCGGGTACCCTCAGGCACTGGTCTACTGTCCAGACCCCTACTCTACCTTGCCTCCCAGGCCCGGTCAGGCCTATCCCTGGTACCTCCTGCCTTAGGGCTCTGCTGACTTGACAGATTAATTTAAGCCAAGGCATCACGGCTGTGTGTACCAATGGCCACAGAGCACGCTCCAGCCTCTGCCTTGGGGCTTCGGCCAGGATATGGCATTTGCACACAAGTTGGGAGGGGACTGAGTCAGGGAACCACAGGACACCCCTTAGGGGAGACCACACAGCCCTGCTGAGGGCAAGAGTGAGGCAAAGCCACAGACTCGGGTGACACCCAAACGTGAGGATTCCATGTGCCAAAACAGCGGTTCACTCAACAGCCAGAATGCCATCTGTGGAGTGCCATGGGCCAGGCCCCACTTAAGGAAAAGCACATCTAGAGAGACAGTAGAGAAAGGCCCAGAACCAGGACCCTCACACTCTCGGATGCCTGGAGCAGCCAGCTGAGGTCAGGTTTTAGAGGGGAAATGGTCCCTCCAAGGGCTCCCAGGCTGCGCAGGCTTCTTGCTTCACTGGATGAGAAAAGTGATCTCAGCTAACCCTCAGTGTTCAGTGCCAAACATGACTGTAAATAGTTTCTGTGTATCAACTCAATCCTCGTAACAACACTCCAAGGCAGGCGCTACTATTATCCCATTTCACAGGTGAGGAGACCAAGGCTCAGAGAGGTGACACGACTTGCCTGAGGTCACACAGCCAGTGAGAGGCAGAGTCAGGATTAAAGGTCTGAGGTCTGGCTCCCAAGTGTGGGCTCTCAGCCACCCAGGCCCGCTTCATCAGCTGCTGTCACTCAAGAGATGGGCTCCTTGCGTGCCCCTGCTCAGGGGGTTGCCTAGCCCAATGAAGGAGGGGATGGGACTTACCCAGAATCACTCCGAGTGGCCTCAGGTCAGGGGCCCTCGAATACCCACAAGGCTGCCACAGGAGGGTCTCCCTTGTTCTCCCCCATGGGAAGGGCCCCAGAGAGAGGGGCTGTTTCTGTAGTGGCCACTGCATGCCAGGGAGCACACCCTCTCCCTTCTCACTGCCCTGAACTGTGATGGCAGCAGGGAGTGTCGGGCAGTTGGGACTGATGTCCCAAGGGTAACAGATGAAAAGCAGGAAGCTAGCACGTGGCAGTGATTATTACGACTGCAGTTCTTTCCCAGAAGCTTGCCTGGACCTTTTTCGGGGCTCCTTGGGCATGACAACATCTTGGGGCTGCATCCCTCTGCCTCCCAGTGTACCTGTCAGCTTTGGGTGAGCAAGGACATACTCCTAAGTCTGGTTAGTTAACGGACAAGCCAGATTCATATTATAGACGCCAGCGAATAAATGCTCTCATGAGCTTAAAAATAAATACATGACAGAATATTCCCGGAGGCTGGGGAAGCTGCTTGGCCAAACCAAAATTGCTGAGATGCTCTGGGCATGGCAATTGTGGTAGTAAGCACTCTTGTCTGCCCAGCTGGCGTGACTGCTGGTTGAGGTGCCTGGGGAGGGCTGGCGAGCAGGCAGACAAAGCTCTGGCTGTCCCCCGCTCCCCCCAGCCAGGCAGAGACGGCAGAGTGCTGGGAGCCTGTGTCCCTCCAGGCCTAGCCCCCATGGACACAAAAAGCAAGCTGGAAGCCAGGCTGGGACCAACACGATTCTTGACTAAAAACCAATCCAAGCCCCAAGAAGTCTGGATTCCACTGAAAGGCTGCTTCGGTAAAGAGCTGGCAACTCGAGATCGTTTGCAAGGCGGCTATCTGCTATGGGTCTCAGGCTTCATAGCAAGCTCTGGGCTGAGCTGGAGAGGGATGTGGGAGAGGGAGGGAAGATGGATAGGTGGGGACATAGAGCCAGAGGCATGCAGGAAGACGGAGCGAGAGGCAGGGACACGGACTCTGGCTGGATAGTTCTGACAATATGAGAAATAGAAATGATTTTTAGATTTTATTGGTTTTGGGTTATTTTGTACCTCTGCTCATCTCCATTTATTCATACAGTCAGATCTGATGAGATCAGACAAGAGCTGGAGCCTAGAGAAGCAGGGGAAGGTCACATTTCTTGTCCTTCCGGAGAGGCCTCCTGGGGCTGGGGCTCCCCGAGACAGTGGTTTCTGGAGAGCGTGTCACCATAGTCCCAGAGTGGGAAGGCCAGATGGTGAGCTGAACTTTACAAAAGACCCAAAAGGGCCTTGCCCTTGGCTGGCACACCATCTTGGGCTCCCCAGCAGCCAGGAGGCTCCAAGCTCTCCAAGGACAAGCACGGACAGCAGCGCACTCTCCTTTCCACACAGTGGAGGGATGGGCCCTGGGGCCTGGTGCTGGCTTCCAGGTCAGGCCTCCTCCCCAAAATAGGCACAGCAGCCCTCCTGCCTGAGGAAATAGGAACAGAAATGTAAACACCATGTCCTTGGGCTTCTTGGCGCTCCCAACCCTCTGTACTGATGACCCTCTCAAAACAGGTTTCTCTGTTCACTCCCATGGAACAGAATGGCCAAAACATGTGACGAGGACACAGCAGGGGCGTCCCTCATCCAGACAGAAGTAAACACAGCATGACGACACCGGAGTCTCCTGATAAAGTCCTCGGCTCCGTGTCATGGCTTGTTCCTTCTTCCTTAGCCAAGTCTGCCATGGCCTTTCTCAGAGCTCCACCCCTTACTGTGTCACCTTGGGCAAGTCATTCCATCCCTCTGAGTCTCGGTGGCTTGCAGTCACTCAGTGGTAACAGATGAAAAGCAGGAAGCTAGCACGTGGCAGTGATTATTACGACTGCAGTTCTTTCCCTGACCTCCCACCAGCCGCCGGTTCTCACAAGCGGAACCCCTCTGGTGGGCATGCCGGGTTCAGGTAAATGACAAAATGCCAGGTTCAGGTATGGTATTGTTAGTAGTATCATTATTCATTCAAGGGACTCAGGGGCCTGAGATGAGCTGAGGCAACGCAGAATTTTTTTAAGGAGCTGGAAAGAACTGAATGTCACTCTCAGGCTGTGAAATTAGGGCACCGGGAATCTGAGATGACAGGACTAGCCCAGAGAGACCGCTGAGCTAGGCGCAGATGGCCCTGAAGAGCGACTTGCTGAATTATAGAGCAGCCCTGGAAATGAGTGTCTGCACTGACCAGCCTGGGCAGGGACGTGAGCAGGGAAATCAGCTGCCTTGAGTGCTGGCTCAGCAGAAATTTCCACTTGCGTTGAGAGAGTGACCAAGTGGCTGAGGGGACCTGATCACATGCAGCCCACCTTCTCTCAGTCAGAGTCCCAGCAGGAAATGAGGGGTACATTGAAAGGGGTTTAAATGAAGGGAGTTTTCAAAGGGACGGTTTGCAGAAGTGCACTCAGGATTAAGGGAACAACTGGGGATGCTGAGGCATTCAGGGACCAGCATTCCTGAAAGGCTGCGACCACCCCTAGGCCTGAAGGGCCAAAGAGAGGGAATGGGATCATGCACCCAGCAAGAGGGAGGCCACAGGGACAGGACCATGCTGTGGCAGGGAGGGAACCAGTGGGGTAAATACCTCGATCTTTCTCCGGCCCCACCCCATCTCCTGCCAACGTCCTCCATTGGCCCAGCCCCTGGGAAATCAGAGGCGAGAAGCCACTGGTGCACTCCACAGGGTCAGCCTCGCAGGCACAATGCAGGGTGGAGACGGGTGGAGCCTAGCTTGGTGGGAGAAGGAGCCATCAGAACAGTCAAGGCATCAGCTGCACGAAGAACAGGGAACCAGGGACACTAGAAACCCAGTCCTCACAAAGTCACCTGCGGGGCCGTCTCCCCCAGAACTCTGAGGAGGCGGGGCACCCACTTAGCTCAGATGCTGAGCCCAAGGGGGAAGACCTGGACTGTGCCACCAGAGCCCGAAATCCAAAAGGGGTGACCATGGAGCCGCTGACATGCATGGCAGACCTAATTACCTGACCTGGCCCATGTCCCGGAGGAGAAGCCCAATTAGCACGTTTGTTCACTGGGTCTCCTCACACTCTCCACTCTCAAGAGCAGCGACTGGAGCAGGCTGCCGTGCCTTGATTACAAACACCGACAGTCAGGAGTTACCATAGCTGGAGAAATCCCACAAGTCTCCTGTTTTCCATCAAAGAACCATGTTCCGTCAATAATAGTCATGTGCTGTGTGTCTAACTGAAGGAGATGCCAGGCATCCATGTTAAAGCCAGAGATCAGGGTGAGGGGGGCGAAGTCTAAATGATGGGGACACAGAGGCCAAACCCCGGAAGGCTGTCTAAGGTGGGCTTCCTGGAAGAAGCTGGTCAGACAGAGAAAAAGGGAAGGGAGAGAAAGGATGATGAAGGAGGCAAAGGGGAGGAATGGGATGGGCCCCAACTTCCCTCACAGCCACCCTGAGGCAGGGGGCCCTCTCTGTGGAGGACGGGCTCCGATGACCCCAGGTTGGGCCCCATTGGAACAGCTCTCTTGTGACTGGGAAGGTGCTACTGTGCACCGAGAAACCAGAAGGTGAGAACAAAATGTACAGGGCTGGCTTTGTTCAAAGCATGAAAGGCCAGAGAGACGCAATGAAGCAGAGCCTATGCCCAGACCAGCCCAAGGCTATTTTCTGCAGGCTCCGCCGCCCTGGCTCATTCTGGAACAGTCCCCATAGCTCCTCCTTGAGAGAGGAGTTGGGAAGGGGGAGGGGGGAGGTTGATCAGTGCCATTAAACTACAATTCAAAAGGATGTCACCTCTTGCAACGTGTCCACCAGGTAAATTGCATCTGGTTTCCCCCTCCCCCTCCTCCCCATGTGCTCTGCAGGCACCATCACGGTGCACCTCCAAAAAGACAGCCGAGGCCATCTCAGCCTGGTGGCCACCCCGCTGAAGGAGAACCGGGGGCCCTTCAAGGTCTCCACGGAGTCGGCGGCAGTGGCAATATGGCAGACTCTCCAGCAGACCACCAGCGGCAGCGGTGGCGCCCACCCCCTCACCCAGTGGCAGCTGGCTCACTCGCTCGAGGAGAGGTGAGGGCCACGTGGCAGGATGACAGAAACCTAGCAGGGACCAGCACCGCCCCCACCTGCACCAAGGCCTACAGCTCCCCAACAGGCCGAGGAAGTGACCAATTCATAGGAAGCCTCCTTCTAGAAACACCAATGCAGCCAAAGAAAGGAATGAATTTTCCTTCACACAGTTTTAGAGGGAGGACCCCGATGTATTTATCTCAGAAGCTGCCACGTACGCAGAGTCCTATACAGAGCAGGCATTCAGTACATATTTGTTTAATTAAATACCTGTGTCACTGACACCATGCAGTGTCTCTGGGTGGGTGTGGGGGGTGCAGAAACCCAGAATAGTTGACACAAAGGAAAAGTGGTTAATGGCAGTCTGAAATCACCTTTCCTCAGCGGTCAACGCAGCCCTCCGTGGGACCTTGGAGACCAGGCAGCTCAGGGCACCCGAGGTCCCAGAGAGGTCTCTAAAACCTCTGATAATGTTAGCTGACCTTTCTCAGATGAAAAGGACCCCTGGGGACTTACAAAACATTTATGGGAAACAAAAGGGAGCTAATACAATGAAAGCACCTCCCTTCCCCAAGGAGCACAGTGGATCTAATTAAGCCTCTTGGCTCAGCATCAGGAAGCGGGTTCGCATTATTTCCATTTCACAGATGGGAAAGCCAAGATGCAGAGGACAGGAGAGAGGGTGGACCAAAGATCCAGGATTCCCACCTCTGAGGGCATTTTGAGGTCTCAAGGAAATAACGACAGGGCACACTCACAGCCTAAATCCCCAGCCTTCTGATTCCAGGCAGGGTCGCTGCATCACCTCGATAGTGCAAGAGGAATCCAGGTCACTTACAAGTGAATTTAAACCACTCAGCCCCTGAGGTGGTGACAGAGGTGGTGACATGCTCTAATGAGTTCTTCTGGGGTTCTGACAGACACCCTGCCAGGGCTGCAGTGTGGCCCAATCTGGTGCCCAGGGCCTGAACGGGGCAGGACGGGCACTCCGAGGCCCTGCAGGCATCGTGGAGAGCAGCCAGGGACAGTCCGTGTCAGAGCCCAGCCCAGGAGAGCCCCGTCCCAGGGACGGGCACCTTCCCCCAGCCCTCTGGCCACGGCTGCACTGACTGTCGTGCGCTTCCCTCTCCGCAGCCCTGCCGCGCTCCTGAGGTCCGAGTTCCACCTCAACGCCCCAGTCTCCTCCCTGGTGGAAGACGCTAAAGGGAACCAGGCCGAGAGGAGGAGCTTTAACCCGTGGGGCCTGCAATGCCACCAGGCCCACCTGAGCCGCCTCTGCACCGAGTACCCAGAGAACCAGCGGCACCGTATCCTTGCCGGCACTCCTTGCCACCTGTGAGAGGGTGGGGGGCCGGAAGGGGGGCGACAGAGACAGACAGGCGCAGGGGCGGGAGGGGGAGACACTGACACGGGGCCAGGGAAGGGGTGGGTGGGGAGAGACTGATATGAGGGAGACATCAAGGCACAAGCCCTCAAACCTAAACCCTGGAAGAAATCTGATCCTTCCAAAAGAAAAATCAGAGAATATGGGGGAAGTCAGACTGGGAATTACGTTGAACACAGTGCCCATGGCCAGGCTTCTGGCTATGTCACTGCCACCTGGACAGAGGGGCTGGGGTGGGCAGATAGGAATGATGACGGCCTTGCTGGGTGGGTTCCCCAAACCCCAAGCTCCCTTCTAGCCCTCCAAATTCTCCCCGCAGATGTCTTCCTATGGAGCTGATGGGGTGAGGGGGTGTGGTGCCCCCCTCAGGGAAGTGCCCGAGAGGGAGACTCTGAAAGGAGGCACTCCCTCCTCATCCTCAAGCTGCCATGCTTTCAGTGAGTACATTTAGGCTTAAAATACTCCTTTGTCAGTGCTGGGCTCCTTCCTGCAAACGGGTGACTGGTTTCACAGTATTTACTAAGACACATCTGCAACCCTAATCCCTAAGAAGCTTTTGCAGGATAATTACTCCGCTGAAATTAATATTCCTGCAACTCATCTCCAAAGCTAACATCAACCCACTTCTCCCAAAAGGTACTGGCCCATTCAGTGACTCGAGGTTTTAGCCTTATGATTTTCTGCCATAAAATGTAAATTGGGCATGCCCTGCCAGGGATTTCACGCCTGCATTTCAATTCCAACCTCAGAGCAAAAAGGAAAAGGAAAAGAAGCTCACATGGTCATAAACTCCCCCTAAATTAACGGACTTATTAAAGCAGCCTGCGAAGCTAATACTTTGAATTCTTAAAGAGGGACGATGGGCTTGTGTGTGAGGCGCCAGCAGAGCAGGAACGGCGCTCAGAGAAGGGGGTCCCAGGCAGCCGCCCAGGCGTGTTAACTGCCTCCGGAGCGGCAGCAGCCTCCACGTCCGCGGAGCCTTCCTGAACTTAGCGCAACCAGGGTTTCTGCTGCTGGAAAACGTCGTGTCACAGTACAAGCACCCCTGTATCCTGGACCTGAAGATGGGGACCCGGCAGCACGGGGACGACGCGTCCGAGGAGAAGAAGGCTCGCCACATGAGGAAGTGCGCGCAGAGCACCTCGGCCTGCCTGGGCGTGCGCATCTGCGGCATGCAGGTGGGTGGCGGAGGGCCCGCCCAGGGCTGGGCGTCCTGCATGTCCACTGCGAGGCAGGGGTGTCTCCCAAGCGGACACCCCTGCCCACAGAGCCACAGGAGGCAGCCAGGCACAGCCCTCCCATGCAGGAAAGGCAGCTCCCACTCGAGGACACACCGGGATTTCTGTAAGAGCCCCTTTCAGGGTAGTGGTGCCAAAAAGCTGCCTTTTTTTTTTTTTTTTAACTCGGTTTCTGGGTCTCCAGCGGGTGAAACTTCCTAGTGGCCACGTGGGTCCTGTCCACTTTGAGAGCAGACCTCTGGTAACAGTGCGTGAACAGGGGCTGGGGAGAGCACGGAAAAGAGCTTCTCTGTGCACTCCATGGCTTCCTCAGCCTCTAGAAGGGTACAGCTGAACCCTTCTCTCCTCCTGAGGCGCCATAAGGCACCCTGCTCTTTGAACCCTTTAGCCGTACTTCCTACCTCACATCTTCTGCTTCTCTTTGCTACCTGTTCTGGTTACTGAAGTGGGAAGGTCATAGCCTGCTCAGCTGAGGCAAAGGAATGGTTAATGCTTTTTACGGCCCAGACTCTACCCCATTTTTGCAGCTCTGATGTGGCTTGTGGCAGGGGCTGCAGAACAGGAAGAAATAAACTTTCCCCACTCGTTCGCTCTTACCGTCTATCTCCTCAAAGCAGAACCAGACACCGATTTGACGGTACACGTTAAAGCTTTCCTTAATTGAAACTGCCACCCCTTGACGCTGAAGTGGAGTCTATAAATTTGTTGCACAGATGTCCCTTGGAAGGCTTGGAACGCAGTCCTCAAGAGAATGGAGTGTGATGATTTGGGGTGTAAATGGAATCTCTCTCCGGACCTCCAGTCTTCTGAAAATGATCTGATTTATTTAGACAGTGATGCCTGTCATGTATTTATGATGGCTAATTTAACAGCCCATCTCCAGCCCTCCAAAGCAAGTCTATCATAGCTTTCTGATTTTTTTTCAACACTGGTTTTCCATAAACATGATAATGTGACCTGAAGGCAGGAAAGACCTGAGAAACTGTCTTGGCCAGGTATGAGCTGTCCTTCCCAGGTGTGCCAGACAGAAGTGAGCCAAGTCACAGCCACGCCAGCCACTGGCCTTGGTACAGCCTCTGCCTGTGCCTGTGCCATCTGAATGCAACGGGAGCGGCTGCCACTGCCCCCATCAGCATCTCCTCCATCTGCTCCCTTCTGGTGGCCAAGACATGGCAGGGGAGGGGAGAGGAGCTGGTCCCAAGGAGGAGCCACCAGTCCACAGAGCTGCTGCAAACCTCCCTGTTCCATCCAGGCTCCCCTCAGCTGCACTGGCTGCCTGAAAACCCCATCTCTACCTCATCCAGTCTTTTTTTCGTTTTATCATCAGTCAACCCTGCTCTACCCCAAGAGCCATGACTGTTCCCTTAGAATCTGCAGAGAAAGGACTTTATAAACTTCACTGGGGAAAACTGAATCTAGTTGGCTTTCCAAGGCCATTGGCTGTGATCTCAGATTCCTACTAAAATGTTCTAGCTTGGGTTTGCTAATATTCGAATGGAAAAAGACCAGGAGCCAGGGTTTAAATCATGATTTGGAGGATGACACTGGAAATTCACAAGAAAGGCAATCCAAAGCTTTTCCTTATGGGTGGAGAGTCAACTTTGTGGGGTGAAGGATATGTAGACCTTGGATTCCTATTAAGGGCTTGCACAGAAAGTATTTTAAAATGTGAAAGTTCCCCTGGTGCTTGATGAAAGATCATCCTTCCATTCATTTCAGCCATTCTTGCCCTGCATCTCCTGGAAATCTGTTTATATATCATGTTAGCTTGTAACACTGCAGCCATAGCATTGCAAGTTTTTTCTTGAGTTGGCAATTCTTCACGTTTTCTTTCTTTTTTTATTATCAGGTTTATCAAGTTGATAAGAAGCACTTTCTCTGCAAAGACAAGTACTATGGAAGAAAACTCTCCGTCGAGGGCTTCCGACAAGCCCTCCATCAGTTCCTGCATGACGGAACCCGCCTCCGGACAGAGCTCCTGGAGCCCATCCAGCGCCAGCTTCGGGCCCTGCTCTCGGTCATTAGGAGCCAGAGCTCATACCGGTTCTACTCCAGCTCTCTCCTCATCATCTACGATGGGCAGGAGCTGCCAGAAAGGACCCCAGGGGGCCTGCCTCCTCAGGAGGCTCCGCAGACGGCCCACGGCAGCCCTTCCGGGGGTCTCACCAAAGTTGACATCCGGATGATTGACTTTGCTCACACAACATACAAAGGCTCCTGGAACGAGCACACCACTTACGACGGACCAGATTCAGGCTACATTTTTGGCCTAGAAAACCTCATCCAGATCCTGCAGGATATTCAAGAGGGAGAATGAGGCTTGTTGGGCCTCTCCAGATTTTTCTGGAGTATAGTTCTCACAAGGGACCTACTGGTAGCCGGGGTACCCCAGACACTGTTAGAGGTCTTTGCAATAATAGCCACATTCAAAAGCCATACGTGGCAGGGCCTATTAACGGCTCTGGAGCTAATTCCATGGACTCTGGCCTCTTCTGCTAATGCCGGTCATCGGGGGCTGGGCAATTGGCGTGAAACGGCGCAATCATGGAGTACATGGGAGGCCTGCGGCATGAGGGAGAAGCCAGCATTACACTGAGATTCTGGAGAATTTGCGTTTAAAAATGCTTTTTTGTTGTCATGTTGAAGTCTTGGCAAGCTGTGAGGCAAAAAAACTACTTGAAGAAGACTAGAACAGTGAGTTCACAAGTGTATGGTTTTTCTGCTCGCCTGCGCTGCCCACCCCAAGAGCAGACAGAGCTCACGAGTGACTGTCTCTTATCTTCCTAAGACGCATTTAGGTGGGGCAGGAAGAAGTGGGACAGATCTGCCCGTCTTGCCAACTTCCTACCCAGGGTCTGAATGAGCAAGGGCAATCCAGAGACAGCCCTGGCAAATCGAGACCCTGGGTTCTCCATTTTTGCCTGTGGAGACGAGGGTCTCTTTCTAGACTTCCGAGTACCTAGTGGCAGTGACGCCTCTGCCAATTCTGGTCGCAAAACGGCTCTAACCACGAACTGCAGCTTCTGGTGGGGGCAGACTGCACAAAAAAATGAGCCACTGCTGTTAAATTACACTCTCCGCTTTCTATTTATTTATTTTGGGGGTGGGGTGGGGAGTCGGGAAAGAGAAGCCTGGAGGGCCGAGGGAACCAGGCGCAATGTTTACAAGACTGGTGGACAAGTGTAAATACGGAACAAAGAGCAAACAGTTCTAATTAATTCCTTCTTCTGCAGTGTGGAAACCTATTACAATGCCCTTGAGTCGAGCACGAAGATACGTTACCCAATTAGGGAAATAAATTTGTTAACAAAATTGCTGAGGTCACCAGTGATTATTTGGTGGGCCTTATTACCCCTTCTTTTGTGTATTCTGATCATCACACTGTACAGCATTTCCAATTTCTTGTTGACTAGAGTGTGCGGCAAGAACGGTTCACCGATTTCCTGTAATCCTTTGGGGATCCCGGGGGGAAATGTGGCTAATCAAATATTTGCATGTATCTACAAGGCAGGTACCGGACCTCATAAGTGGTCCTTTCATCTGAACTTTCTACAATGCAAAGTTTAATAATTGTTGTATTCTCATGACTAATTACCATCAACCTTCCAAAAATCCACACTTACAGAAGGAAAAAGGCATGGATTTTAAAAAAAAATTTTTTTTGTTTAATTTTAGGATACATTATATGGATTTCAAAGCAAGTTAACTTCCCTAATTATGTTTGGCTGAGGTAACAATGTGATTAATTTGCATGCTCTGCACCCATGGTGGGAGAATTGAGTCAAAGCATGTTGGGTGGCAAAAAGGAAGTCAGCCGAAAACTATTTGCTGATAACAAAATGGAGCCCGAAATACTGCTTTTTCTAGGCCACTTTCTTGCTTGAAAATCTGGTTTAACCAAGTCCGAAGCTCCCTGCCTTAGCTTCTGATTCCTGGCCCCGTTCTCGGCCCTGGGTGCTGTGGGACCTGCCTGGGGATTGGGGGGGGGGGTCAGCTAGAATATGTGTCTTTTAGGGCTGGCCACCCAAGTCCCTAACTGTGCTGCAATCACTCTCCTGGCCCCTGCCCATGTGACCCATCTTCCCTTAGCCCCTGCTTTATCCAACAATGCCCTTCACAAGAGGCCTTCTTCCTACTCTGCCAATCCCTTGAGGCCCAGACCAAATGCCCACATGCCCCTGAAGATGTCACCAACAAAAGTACAGTTTGTTGCAAGGGGCAAAGCTGGCTACGGGTTTTAGACTGTGCTTCCCAGATTCCTGGGCTCAGAGGGGTCACCACTATCTGGAAATTTGCACAAGGCTCTGCTGATCCAGCTGAATGAGTCCACCCAAGCATTGCAAACCCAGGCAGAGGGAGAAGAACAGAGACATGTGGGAAGAAGAGGCAGGCATTTATGTATTTGATCTCCAATGAGAATTTACTTTAAAATGGCAAAAGAGGTAAGGGGGCCCTGAATATCCGGTACCCAGCAAATGTACACTGAACTAAGCACCTCTTCCCTGCTGATCCTTTTGCTAAGCACTGGGGAAGATCCAGCTCTTGGGAGCGTAGATTCTAGGTGGGGAGGCTAGAGTCACACACACGAACTGACGGCAAACCGCACAAAGCCAGGACCCAGTGCTACAGTGGAGTCATCTGGGTGGTGCAGAGGCCCAGTCCTCCAAGTTGAAGAGGTCGGGCCACAGCCAACAGAGAAACACACATCACCTGACAGCCGACACACATCACAGAAACTGCTGGAGGAGATGAGACTTCACTTGGGCCCTGAACAATGACAAGAATAGGGAAGGGGCTGGCTGGGCGAAGGGAAGGAAAACCCCAGCATGCTCATGAGTCTGTGGATAGACCAACCCATCCAGAATGGGGATTTTGTGGTTGGGAGTGGTAGAATGAAGAGGAGAGAAATGGAGTGAGCCCAGATGGTGGAGACACTTGAAAATCTGGCCGAGGAGCTCATGCGTTTGTGATTACGTTAATCTGTCCTTCCTTCCCTCCATTCATCCAACCAACAAATATTTTCCGAGTGCCTGGTACATACAGCATAGTGCCAGGACCCATGCAAGAAACAAGCAGCGTGAGGACCATGTCATTATCCTTAAGCACTGTATGACTTAAAGAGAAGGTGAAGACCCTCACGTGAAAATATCAGGGGTGCTTCAACAAGTCATGGGGGCCATTTGTGCAGCCATCCAGAGTGCCACCGAGGAGAGGAGAGGCAGTGAGGGCTCACTGTCACGTGGGATGATCATGGAGGTGGTGTCTCAGCTGTGCCTTGAAAGGGAGGCAAGTCTGAGAGGTGATCAAGAAGGCAGGTATCATGGACAAGCACAGCGACAGGAATCGAGCATTTTGCTCAGGGAACAGAGGGGTGAGGGCTGGCCCGCCGGGGTTGATGTGAAGAGGCACCAGGAAAGATTAAGATGAAAATGGAGAAAGCCCAGCACTGAGGGCTATCAGGGGCCTCCGCACCTTCCGCCTTTACTGCTCCCTCTTGTCTGGAAGCCTGGAAGGGCCTCCCAGGCGGCCTCTCCGCCCCCAGACTGGGGAGCTCTCTTTTCTGAACTGAGAAACACACAGGTATTAGTCAGGGTGGGCTAGCTATTAAAACAACCCCAAACAACAGTAGCTTAACGTTACAATCAGGATTGGTCAGCAGAGAGTGAGCCTCCACTCCACACAGTCACCCAGGGACCTTCCATCTTGTGACTCCACCACCTTCAATCAACCACGAGCCCTAAAAGTTAGACAGCACCGAGAAGGCACATCCACATTCCAGAGGCAAGAACCAGCCGTGGGCCCTCCCCAGATGCCAGCAGGCTGAGATGTCATTTAACTGTGTGCCTGGAAAAGGAAATGGGTTTGATGAGACCCTAGCCAGTCTCTATTATAACCTCCAAAATCCTCATGTCAAACTGATACCTGATTTAAGGAGGGAGAAGGAGAGACATAAAGAGCAAGTGGGGGCATGGGGGGCAGCAGGGGCCTGCCAGTGCCAGGGCTGCGGGCTCTGACGCAGACCCTCCCCCCACCCCCGGCCGTGTCCTCAGACAGTGAGTGTGAGCCCAGAGTGCTGGCACACATGCTTCCCATCTCCCCACCTCAGCTGTCCCATCTGCCCCCCAGGAACTCTCACTTGGTCCTCAAGACAGGTGCTGTAGAGGGGCAACCCGCTCCCGACCTCCCCAGCAGGGATGACAAGGACAGCCGGGGAGAGTCACCCAGCCCTGCCTCCTCCCTCTGGTGTCCCCGGTGCGACTGAAGAGGAAGCTGAAGAGCAGAATGTTATTACAGCTTTTCCATGACGCAATGTCATCAGGAAGCCCTGGGCCTCTGGGCAGCACCCTGGCAGGTCCCATCACTCTTCTCAGTTGCACGGAGCCTTGTAGCCCGTGCTGGAAAGGGCAGGAAGTGGTCTCATAAAACAAACGGCGAGGCAGGACCACTCATCAGCAGCTCTTCAAAATGATCTAAACTTCTGACTTTTGATTTAAATCCGCATCCACTGTGGCCAAAAACATAAAACAGAAGATGAGGGAAAAAACTAAAATGAAGGCGTGGGTGCCAAGAACTAGAGGGGAGGGAGGGAGGGAAAAGCAGCTCTGGGACAATACCAAGTTGAGCGCCAGCCAGGCGGGCTGACTTGCAGCCAGGTTGGGTCCTTTTCATTATGCATCGCTCAGAACTTCTCCCTTCTGTTACTAGGCTGCCCTGAAATGGGACAGGAGCTTCGAGAGCTAATCCAAGTACCAAATCCAGAAATCTACCTGCTCCTGATTTGCCCTTCACCTTTCTCCCTCAGACCTGAGGGAGAGGACTGTCTCACAGGCGCAGGCGCCGGGGTGGGGAGAATGGGTAGGCTAGGAGATCCGGGTCCAAACTCTGATGTGATCTGCTCTCTTCAGATTCATTTAGTGAGAGTTGACTCTCTGTCAGGGCCTGCTGTCAAATAGTGATTAGTGTTTTCCAGGGACCCAGAATGGTAGGGCCACTCCTGAAATGGGGGCCAGGAAAGGCCTCTCTGAGGTGACATGGATTAGAGCAAAGGGAGGGAGGCAGGGCCCAGGGGAGATGACAGATGTCTCCACAGAGCGGAAGGGCTTTGGATACACTGGGCTGCGCTTTAGGACCCCATTAGCCTACCCCAGCATACCTTAAACACCTGTGAGTCTTGAAAAACAGCTCACCTCCAGAGAAAGGCCACAATCTACTACCAGCCTGCCCTTCCTGCTCACCTATATGCAGGGGCATGAATGACTAACTTCTCTCTTGCAAGTCCAGACCCACTTTTTATGGTAACATATCTGGGTATGGCAGCCAATCATTTCCTCCGGTTGAATAAGTTGAAAGAAGAAAAATCAGGCAATCGTGCCCCACAATACAGCTAAGTATTTAATTTGTTTTTAATGTTTACATTATTAACACCAGCATTACAAAACGATATTTTTACTTTCAAGCGATTTAAATGTGCAATTCGGTGTCTCAATTACTGGGATCATTGTAACTTGAAAAACTGAAGCAGTGCTCCCTCCCTCCTCTCCTCCCCCTATGGTGCCTGTTTCTATAAAGAGCCACCAGGACTCCACGGAGCGCAGCTACCCATTCCAAATACATCAGGAGGTACAGCCCTGGCGGGGGTTTTCAAGGAGCCAGGGGAGCTTGCATTCAGTGTGGAATGAGTGACAGTCAGCAGGTGGGTGTTAAAATGGTCATCAATCCCCTAAGGACTGGCACTGCCAAGTCACATTCCAGGCAGTGCCTATTAATGTGTCCAGAGTGGCACTGGGTGACTGACAAGCCAATGCGCCCAGACTCTGGCTCTGGCCACCCACAGGCATGAGAAGGTGAGGGGCCCAGGTAACACAAGACTGGAGAGTCTCCTAGAGCCCCCTGGGAAACTATAACGCATCCCGGAAGACACCACGCATGCAGCTCCTGATAACACCGAAGGGGCATCCTGATGGAGGAGGGGAGAGTGTGGGCTCTGGAGTCAGAGTCCAGGTTTCGCCACTTACCAGCTAGTGACCTTGGCAAGCCCTCATCCTCTCTGTACCTGAGCCTCCACCTCTGTAAAATGGGGATAACAGCAGCACTTAGCTCTGAGAGCCATTATGAGCACTCAATGAGTCACTATTGTATAAGGCATTTAGAACAGTGCCTGACACAGAGCAAATAGTCAGTTAGGTGTTACTTTATCATTAGAATTCCCATTTTAAGATGAAGAACTGAAGCTCAGAGAGATTAAATAACCCACCCAAGGTTGGCTGCTCTGAAGGCTTCTGCAGTCCCTCTGCCGGGAAGCCACTCTTGCCCCTTGTGTGACCCAGGTCTCTCTCATACACAGGCCTCCTCTAGACCACCCAGACCCACGCCTGCGCCAGCCACTGTGGACCCAGCACCCTGCCTGGAATCTCTCCCTAGCACTTACTGTATCTGAAATTATCTTGTTCATTTACTAAACGACTTAATATATATATAGCACTATTATTATCATTATCATATGTCTATTCGGTTGTTGTCTGTCTCCACCCACTTAAATGTAAAACCCACAGGATCAGGGCCCTTGCCGGTCCCACCCACCACTGGGAAGGAGCTCAGGGCTGCTTCATGGCTGTGTGACCTCTGCGGTCACACAGGGCCCTGCACTCCAAAGAGCCCCATACTTGGTTTAATGTTCTGCTGTTACTGTCCTGAAATTCCTTTTTTTTTTTTTTTTAAGATTTTATTTGAGAAAGAGAGAGTGCTCGAGTGAGCACGAGTCAGGGGGAGGGGCAGAGGGAGAAGGAGAAGCAGACTCCCCAATGACCAGGGAGCCCAGCGTGGGGCACAATCCCAGGACTCCAAGATCATGACCTGAGCTGAAGGCAGATGCTTAACCCACCAACTGAGTCATCCAAGCACCCCTGTCTTGAAATTCTTAATATTTTAACAAGGAACTTTCTATTTTCACCTTTTACTGGGCCTCCACAAATTACATAGGTAGTCCTAAATGAATGAGAATGAGCAAGCCCACATTCCAACCCAGGTCTGTAAGACTCCAAGGCCTCACTACTTAACCACCAAACCAAACAAGCCTCCAGTGGGGGTAAGAGAGGTGGTCAAGGCAATCTGAACCAGGGACAACCACAACCCACCCAGAAGACATTGTGCTGGGGAAGGGAGAGCCTTAGAAAGAGACACTGGTTTGAGTTCCCTGGATGTCTAGTTGTTCTTCTCAACTTCTCATTCCACTTGTGCCTCAAGTGAGGTGAAAACCATTTGCTGCCACCTCATGCTACTCTTCCTCTCACTGAAGACAGAGGGACCTCAGTCCCTGCGTCCTAGGGACACTGTCAGCCAACCAGGTGCTCTTCAAAGCCACAGCTGTGGTCAGGCCTCAGGCAGAATGACAAGGTCCCTAGGCAACCAGCACAACCCTAGGCGCCTGGAACTTGACATTAAACAGATACAATCCTTGACCTTTAGGCCTCATGGCAGCCATCAAAACTATGTGGCTATAAATACAGCTGATGTGGAGGATAGAGGTGGGAGGTACTGCTGGACTGGGGAAAGGTGGGGGTGCCCCTGAAAACCTCATTTTCCACTCCTCCTGAGCTCTCCTAACCTCAGGTAGGCACTGCCTGAACTCACTTACCTCAAGTGTGCACTGTGCGCCCCAGGTCCCCAGAGGTTCTCATTTAATAGGTCTTTACTCTTAAGGTCTTCAGAACAGTTCAAAGTTGATCCTTGTTAAAACCAGCCACTGGTCTTTCCTCAGATTAAACCCCTCCCTCCTCTTCTCTCTCCCATTTCTGCGCCAGGCCTGGCTCTTGCTGCTCAGGAACCTTTCATTCCCACTCATCCAAATCCTAACTATCCTTCAAGGTCCAGCCCAAATGCCATCTCCTTCAGAAACTATCTCTGATCTTTCTCCCCTTATTCCCCTGAACAGCTAGAAGTGGTATTTCTTTCTCCAAACTCCCCAGCATTCTCTAACACTTTGAACTTGTGTTCGGGTTGTGTAACCACTACTCAAGTCTATTCCTTGAAGGCAAGAGTCTCCTGGATTTACCTCTACAAAGTAGGCAGGTGAGAAGGAAGAGGTTTGGGGAAAGCTGAATGCTGTATGACGGTGAAGACAGAGACCGGCTCAGCAAAGCCAGGCTGAGGATTTCTTAAGGAAACTGGTGGGGGTATCTTGAAAAGAAAAATGATGACATCCCACATGATGCTGCAGCTGGAGATATATAAGAAAAGACCTGGTAAAACAAGTTTCCCAGGCTGAATCAACCCAGCTGACTTTGCTCAAGCTGGCAGATCTGTGCCTCCCAGGGACACGTGCCCGGTGTGGGGAGGGGAGCTCTGAAGGGATACTAACAGGGCCTGGGGACAGAGGAACAAGAGCTAAGGAGCAGTACCAAGTGGTAGTGACAAGTACCGGGCCGTGAAAGGAGAAAAGGGGAGGCGAACAACTTTCTCGAGTGCTATGGGATTAAGTTCATACACATCTTCATCGAATAACAACCTGTATTTACATGCAAATGTATTCGTTTATGCAAATTAGCAGAGGTCTCGGAGGAAGTTTGTTAGTCTGGAGTTTGCGCAGTCATTGAAAAATGAGAAGCAAACCTCTCCCTGGGGTGCTCCGCATCTGACTGGCCCCTGGGAGCTGGGCCGTTTCCAGGAGGAGGAACACTGAATTAGCTCCGCTCGCAGAGACAGGAGAGCAGCGCCCCTCTCCGGAGAGCGCCAGGGAGCCCGCGAACTCGCGCATGCTCATTCCACCCTCCCAGCCCAACTCCTCGGGAAGTCGGAGAGCCTAAGTGCGCAAGCGCCGCCTGTCGCGCCGACTCCTCCCTCAAGGGCGGGGAGAACGGGGCCCAAAATGGCGGCCAGCCGCTACCGGCGTTTCCTTAAGCTCTGTGAGGAATGGCCAGTGGACGAGACCAAACGGGGCCGGGACTTGGGCGCTTACCTGCGGCAGCGGGTAGCACAGGCCTTTCGGGAGGGAGAAAACACCCAGGTGACCGGACTGTGGGGTCCGCCTGTAGCGGGGTGGCGGTTGGGTCGAGGGGTGGAAAGGACGAGGCATGGGCGGGGCCGACGAGCGGGCGAGCAGTGGGTGGGGTCCACGCATGCGCGATCCTTCCTTCCCTGGCAGCACGTGCGCGCGGACGCTTCTGTACCACCCCCACTCCGGGAACTGCAGAGAGCGACCACCCAGCCTTTTACCCAGTGCTCTCATCTGACTGCACTTTGGCGTTACTGAAGAAGCTTTTTAAAAATCCAGGTGTCCAGAACCATTCAGCCTTACTGAATCAGAACCTCTGGGGTTGGGGCCTTGGCCTCAGTATTTTGTAACTTCACCAGATGATTCTAGGTGCAGCCAGGGTTGAGACGCACAGCAGTCGTAGATGGTAACAGTCGCAGGCTTGTAGTTTCCCTGACACAGTGCTGTTACGTCGCAGTGTTGTGCAGTGACTGAGCTGAACCCCAGGGACCTCTGCAGGGCCCCAGCTAAGCCTTTGTGTGCTACCTGGGCCCCTGTAAGCCCGCGCAGCAGGTTTGGGACCTCAACCCCTGCCCCTGTGTGAGTAGTAGATCTACGTTCTTGCTCTCCTCCAGGTTGGTGCTAGGACGGCTCTGGGACTCATTCATACGCTGCACATATTCATTGAGCACCCACTGTGTGCTGGGAACTGTGCTAGGTGCTGGGGAGACAGCAGTGAATTAGACAGACGGGTCCTGTCCACCTGAAGTTAAAGTTTGCATTCTTGTCTGGGACACAGTAAGCAAGTAGCCATATGTAAAATAGTCCAGATCAGTCCTGTGCCGGATGTAAAATAGAGTAGCATGATGAAAGGGTAATACGAGTTCTGATAGAGAAGGCCTGGCTCAGGAGGTGACACATAGATGAGACATAAGGGAAGAAGATGAGCTGACTGTATACTTGGTGGGAAGGGCATTCCAGGCAAAGGCCCTAGGCAGGAAACAGACTGGCGTGTTAGGGAACAGAAAGGAAGCCAGAGTGGTTGAAGGGGAATGAGTGAGATGGAGTTTGCTAAGAGTTGAGGTCAGAGGAGGACAAGAGGTAGGCCCAGTAGGGTCCTATAGGCTCTGGTTCGGAGTTGAATTTTATCATAAGGCCAGCGAGAAGCCATTGGGGAGGTTTGTGAAGACTGACATGACCTAATTTATTTGTTTTAAAAGATCATTCTGGTTGCATGTGGTGAATGGATTATAGGAGGCAAGGATAGAAGCAAGGAGGCTGGAGAAAAGGCTACTCTGGCAGGAAGTAATGGCGATTTGGACGAGGGAAGCAGCACAGGAGACAGAGTGGCTAGACGCGGGTTGCACTGTGAAGGTTGCTTCAACGGGACTTGCTAATATAGTGGATGTGACATAAAGGGAAAAAGAGAAACCAATGATAACACCTAGATTTTTTTGGCCTGAGCAACTGGGTGGGAGGAGGTGCCATTTACTGAGATGGAAAGACTAGGTGAGGAGCAGGTGGGGTGTGGGAAGAACATCTTGAGTTCAGTGTTAGACATGTTAAATTTGAGATGCCAAGTGGACTTACCCCCAAGTGGAAATGTCAAGTAGGCAGTGGGATATTTGAGCCTGGGGCTCAGGCAAGAGGTCAGAGATAGGAAATGTGATACATAAACACACAACCTGAAGAAATGACTTTTGCCAGACTTGGCCGCGAACTGTCAAAGCAGGAACGTGTTTTTTTTGCAACTTAGCCCAACAAAGAGCCAAGCCAGACCACCTCATGGAGCAAGAACATGCCCAGGGGCATCATTGAAACCAGATCCCAGACTGGGTAGAGGGCATGGATGAAGTATCTGGCTCAGGGCTTGGGGAAAGGGGGGGGGGCACTCCACTGATGCACCTTTTACAGTGGTCTTCACTGGTCCAACGTATCAAGATCTCAAAGGCAAGAATTGTATCCAGTCCCAACTCTACAAACTCCTTAGACTTTTGTAGGGCTCTGTTCCCTACGTATTTTTAGTGTGAGCCTCCTGAGAATAGAGAGGATGCCGTTTATTGTCTTCCCCCAGTACCTAGCATAGTTCTTGGCACATAAAGGACAACTAGTAAATGTCTGGATGAATAGATTAAATAAATGATTGGTTATGGCTCGAGACAAAAATCATTTGAATACAGTCGCAGGTGTGGCAGAACTAGGTGGAGAAAAGTAGAGAAGAGCGAGGAGGACTATTTCTGTGTCCTGAGTGGTGAGAATTTGAGAGCTTGCTGTGTGGGGGGAACCTTAAGAACTCTAGAAGAGGGACATAGCCTGGTCCTTACCGTCAAGAAACTTAACAGTCGGGTAGATGTGCAATTTACTCTACTGAAATTCAGGTGGTGAAAGCAGCCAGCAGGGAGGCTGACAGAGGCTGGAGCCTTGGGGAGGTGAGAGAGTGTGATGTTCGCCTACTTGACTTAGTAGTGTAAGAGGACCGAGGAAAGGAGGGTAGAGCTTTCTCTTTTGGAGTTGTCATCCTTTGTCATCACCTGGGGAGATAGTTCTAATCAGTTGAAGGCCCACACAGATTTGAGTCATGGTTTTAGATGCAAGTCATGGCTCTGTTGATGGTTCTGGAGCCGCTGATGAATGCATCCCTGGTGGAGTGAACCAGTATGTCATGGTGGCAGCAAGCACATTACTCAGGACCACTGTCATGGTACCTCATCCTGATGGCACCTGAGAATGCTCCTGGGCTTAGTAAATCTTGGTGATAATTTTTAGAGGGAGCAGCCCCTTGCCAGAATTGAGAACAGCACTGTGAGTCACTCCCACTGACACCCTGGAACATTTATAAACCTTGAGAAAGAATGGTGGTTCTGGTAGACTCTTCATTAAGCTGGCAGCCAGCAGCAAGCATTAGACCCAGTTGGCTGATGGGTGGGGAGCTCTCCCTTGGTTACACCACTTGCCAGAAAGACCAGACTAGACAGGGAGGCAGCTCTGCTCCACAGCCTCCTTGTTCTTGTAGTGGAGAGAGGCATGCAGTCCTCTCAGCCTCTTGGCTTCCTGCCCCTTAACAATAACACTGAACACATGCCCGGCACTCGTTTGCATGCATATTCTCATTGAATTTAATCAGTGCAGCTGGGGAAAGTGGCCATCACTTATTCCCATTTTACAGACAAGGCAGAAACGGAAAACAACTTACTCAGGGTCCCCTGGGAGTCAGTGGCCAGGCAAGTAAGCAGCTGTCCTGGTACTGATCTGGCGTTGCCTCCTTGGTGCCCCATCACTCCTCAGCTGCCATTTCTCCCACGTTCTTTCTTGCTAAAAAGGTCTCTTGTTCCATGAACATCAAGCCACCCTTTTCTCTCATGCCCTGCTCCGACCTTTTTGAACCAATGACAGTTTTTGCCAAAGAAGTAAATGTCTCCCTGTGTTTAGCCACCTGCTTTTCTTTGCCCCAGCCGTGACCCCCCTCGTGCAGATTGGAAGAAAGATGACCCTCAGGTGGGGTACCAGTGCAGAAGGGCCAGACTCACTAGAAAGCGAGTCAGTCATTCAGACTTGAACGCAGAGTACAGAAACCTCCGCCTCCATTAATTCCCCTTGAGATTGCCCTTTGGGGAGTCTCACGGTCCACCCAGAACCCCCCAAGAGGGAGGTGATGGTGGGAAGCAGGAACACACTTAACACCTCTTACACCCTCTGTCCTTTTGTGCAGTTTTTTGAAAGTTAATGGTTATGGGTTTTGCCCCCTCTGAATACAGTTTCTTCAAGAAAACACATTCCCTGCAGCACCAAGAGCTTCATAAAAGAATCACAACGTGGGAGAAGGTGGCAAAACAACTCTTCATTGTCGACTTAAGTACAGGGAAAGGGGCCAGTCCTTCTAATGAGTTCTTTAGGTGCACGAGCGGCTTCCTGAAAGATCCCTGACTGCACACCAGCACCCACAAATCTAGCACAGGGCACAGCTCTGAGGAACAGCCTGGAAACGCAGCCACCCAGGAAGGGGCTCACCCACCAGTGAGTTCTCGCGTTATGCCGGGTTTAAATCATATCAGCCTCGTTTGAAAAAAGTTGAACTGTGTCTCGGGTTTGCAGTAACGTAAATGCTATTTGCAGTTCTCAGGGGAGAATGCGAAGGTTGCATCTGATTCTCTTGTCTCGGTCACCCGGCGGAGCCCTGGTCTCTGGCTTCCTCGGTGTGGCCGGGAGCCAGCTCCACCGCTGCCTGGCCCTGGGCCGGCCGCGGGGACGCCCCCTCAGCGTGCCCACCCCCAGGTGCGGGCCCCCAGAAGGCCAGTTTCTCAGGCATGGCCTGAGGACAGTTATGCTATTTTTTTTTTATAATTAATTTTATTTTATTATATTATGTTAATCACCATACAGTACATCCCCTAGTTATGCTATTTTTAGCTCTAATACTGAACCCACTGCACAGCAGGAGTGGTGAGGAGAATCATGTCTGAGAGGGAATGCAGACCGCGCCATCTTTTTTCTCCTCTCCCAGTTGCAGGCGGAGCTAAAGCGAGTTAAGGTAGTGTGGAGACCACGAGATGGCAGCCTTCGGTGCATGGTTAGAGGTCTAGGTGCTCATCCTTCTAGAGGGATAATTACTGACCACTTTCAGTGGGTCTCCACTTTCCTCGGAGCGCTCTGGGTCTGCCCGTTGCCTCCTGGCTGGGTGGCAGGCAGGTGTGTGAGGCCTTCACTGTCCTCCGAGCCTTGGTGCCAGCCTGTGTTTTGCCTCTCGCCACACCCCAGCACATGCCCTGGCCTCTCATTGCCTCCCAAATTGGCCGCAATGTAAGTGCTTCTTAACCTTCGAGAATCTAGTGCGCTGTGGACACCACCCCTCAGACGCACAAGGCTTGCCAAGAGTTGCTGCCTTCCCACCATGCCTTGGCTCAGCTTAAGAAAGACCCTGCTTTGCCTAAAATGTCCTTGTCCCCTGCTTTTTCTTGCGTCCTCCCAGCCACTCCTCTGATCCCCGTTTACCCACGCCCAGCTCCATCCTTGCCGCTGCCCTCCTCAGTGCGGGCCTCTGGCTCCCCCTCCCTCCGGGAACTGGAACTGTCGCTGCACTGAAACTCAAGACCCCTGCCACACCTGCCTGTCAGCCGGGCCTGGTGACCTGGTAACCCGCTCCCACCCCTGATTTCCTGTAACTCTAGCGCTCAGTTCCACGCTGCCCCAGGGCCATGTTTGATTTTTAATGCGTACCTGTCTTATCTCCTCGGCTTGACTGCCAACTTCTCCTAGGCCGAGGCTGGGTTTTATGTCCCCTCACAGCCCCCTAGCAGAGCACTCTGCATAGTAGGTGCTCAAGAAATAGATTTTCAATAGAATTGAAGGGAACAGGCTCCCATAATGGAATGAACTCATTTCAGAAGTTCATTACCAAGCCATGAAAACCTTTTTTCATAGATCCTCCTGGACCGAATCCAGCTCTACCTTAATTAGCAAAGCAATTTGCGGCACCCTTTCCCAAAAGTGCTTATGCGTCCCTTTGTGTGACTAGAATCAGGGCGCTGTGTGTACCAATTGCAGTCACCACCCAAAATTCAATTTTGAAAATCGAAATCAGTGCCTGCGGCACTGATGTAGATTTGTATGTATAAAAGTTTAATATGGTAAAGAGAAATTTACTGACGACTGAGCAGGGGAAATGCAAAAGGAGCAAAAATAGAGCCATAAAGGACACTATGTCAGTTGAACATCTATTTTATTCACATTTAGGGAGCAGAGCTGAATTTTTCATAATGTCCCACTGCTGCCTTTTTCAAACCCAGAGCTACTATTAGTCCTAAAATGTCCGTAATCTCATTAGGTGTGAATGCGAAATCAGGTAATTTAAAGCTTGTGTGTAAGAATATTTCTAAAAGTGCACAGTACATTTCATCAGGAAAATGGTATATTTCCCAAATTCAGAAACATTTGTGCTGGAGTCTGTGAATAAAGTGTAGGATGTCAGAGTGTGGCAAGGCTTCTGGAATCAGACAGATACTTCTATCGATAATCCTTTTAAATGGTAAATAAGACTTCTCTCGTTGCTGAGCTTGGGTTGGATGTGCCCAGTACCTAGAATTGGCCGTGGCTGCTTTTGCTCTCGGGCAGTCACAACTGGCTAGAAGTTGGCCTGTCTGCTTTCATCTCCTCCTCCGAGCTGCTCTTACAGCCTCGTACACACCTTCTGGCCTCAAACGAGAATTTGGGCAACCAGTTCATTTTTTGGTGATTGGTTCTTATTAGGTGTTTGGTTCCTTCTTGGATTGTTAATGGAGCACCGGGCATTATGTAAAATATCTAGAAGGCTGTGTCGTTGACTTTTAAGAGGTTGAGGGAGCTCAGATCATCCCCTTGCTTTTTGCATTCAGACCCTATGCCCTTTGCCCTCCCGGGATCAGCGCTCTGCAAGGGTGACCCCGGCCTCCCTCTGTGCCCCTCCGCTGCCCTGCTGCCCCTGCAGAGACAGGAAAAGACAGGAAGGAAGAGGACAGCTGCTCATCGCCTCAAGGGTGTAGTAGGAGTAGCTGAGTAGCCCCGTGGCAAATTCTCACCATTAGAGAAGTTGGAGGAGAAGCAGGAGGAGAACTTGCACAGGCAAGATTTCCAAGGGCGAGGACCAGGTTAGATTGGGGGTTTGATCGGGAAGTGCTGTGTTGGTGGCCTGACAGCAGTGATGGGAGCCCAGGAGAGCTGTGAGGAGGGCAAGTCACAGGTGTGAATAAAGGCTCGGGTGGGAAGGTAGTCGGATGGTGATAGGAGGGGAGGGTCCAGATGAGCAGCCATCAGGCGAAGAAGAGGTGCTGCAGGTGACTGCTCACTGGGCAGAGACCCAGGGTCGGTGTTTGATCCCCATCGAACTGACGTGGGGGTGCCTGGTGGCCGCTGGGAGCCAACAGCGTCAGTGCCGGTAGCGTGGTCGGGTGGGGTGATCTTCCATGCCTTCATTACTCCATCCCTGCCCACAGCCCCGCGGTCACACGGGCAACATTGATCTGCTGAGAATGCCCTCACTGCCTCTCCCCCGGGTGTGTGCTTTAGCTGGCCCTGTGCCCAGAGAGCCCCCACTTCTTCTGGTAGCCGCTGCTCATCCTGAGCCATGGCCCTCCGGCCGGCCGGTCAGTCTCCCCTGGCAGTGTCCACCGCAGCCCTCATTGCACTGTCACCAGGATTACCTGTCTCCAGGGTAGCTGGTGAGGTGGAGGCCGGCGTTTCCTGCTACAGCCGTTCACTACCAATAATACTAAGAAAAGCTAATCACTCACATTGATCAGTGTTCCAGGCCCCAACTTCATAGCAATCCAGGCATTACCTCATTTTTCCTCGCAGCACCCTCAGAAATAGGGACTATTATTATCTTTTCTTTTAAAAGAAAGGTTAAGTTGGCGGGTATGCTTCAAATATGTCAGTGCTTGAAAGACAAAGGCCGGGGAACTGTCCCAGCTGAAAGGAGAGGGCTACATGACAGATAAATGCCGTAGGTGATCCTGGGCCAAAAGGATTTTTTTGTGTGTGTAAGGATTATAACTAAGACAATTGACAGAATTGGAGTATGGATGATGAACTGGATGAAAGTGTTGCATCAATGTCAGGTGTCCTGAGTTTGATCACTGATCCGCTGTTACATAAGAGAATGCCCTTGCTCTCGGGAGACAGACTGAAACATTACGGCATGAAGGAGTCTCACGCTCCAGCTTACCCTCAAACGGATCAGAAAGAAAACGTGTATATATAGAGAGGGTGATAAAGCGAATGTGGCAGTGTTTTTCTGAAGTGTGGGGGACAGGGGGAGATCGCATGATTTGCCCAGCATCCCGTTTCTGATAAGTGAAGGAGCCAAGATTCTGAGGCAGGCGGTGTGACTCCGCCGCTCTCCACAGCCATGGAGACCTGCTCCTACACAGGGCTGTGCACGCTGCAGGTTCTTGGCACGTGATTTTTTTAAAAAAGATTTTACTTATTTGAGAGAGAGCAAGAACAAGTAGGGGGAGGGGCAGAGGGAGAGGGAGAAGCAGGCTCCCCACTGAGCAAGGAGCCCGATGCGGGGCTCCAACCCAGGACCTCGGGATCACAGCCTGAGCTGAAGGCAACCGTTTCACTGACTGAGCCACCCTGGCACCCCTCGGCGCATGACTTTTAAATTCGTAAGTGAACCCATCCACACAAGAATGAAGATCGCAAGCAAAAGATGAAACACACAATTTTCTTTTGGTAATCGACATAATATTTAAAACGGTGCTGGCATTATTCTGTTTCCTTTTGTGTCTTGTACCCTCTGTCCTCCTACCTTCCGTGTTAGCTCGTGGTTGTGCGTGCCCCGCTGAAGCCATAATGTTCGAAATGCTTTCCTCCAAAGTGTGTGTTGCAGAATTCGGTTCCAGCTGGATTCCCCCCTCCCCCTTCCTGCTCTTACATTTTTCCATCCTTTCTTTCTGTTCTGCCCTCAGTGCCAGTCCATCCAAGTAATGCCTTTGATTATTACTCAGCGAACACGGGCTACCTCCTCAGCCCAGAATCCTCTCTCTTCTGATGTGGCTACCTGGGCATTCTCGTGATGAGTGGCCTGAACCCAGGGACGGATCAAGTAAAACTACACGACGGATCATCTTTTTTTGTTGGCTGTGAAGTGGGGACCTCATTTGACACGCGCACAGAGGCAGAAGCAGAGCTGCCTTATTAAAACACTTAACTACTGATTTATTTATGCTTTGCCTTCTTCGAGAAAGGATTTAAGTTGGAAAAATCCTTCACTTGAATTCTGGGGAAAAACATAAAAGAGAAATTTTTTTTTTCTGGGGAGCTTTCAGAATTCCTGGCAGAATCGCACAACAGTCCATAGATAAATCTTAGCAAGGGCAGAAGGAAGGGATAACTAAAGAGAGGGCCGAACGGGGACGAACCACCTCGCATCTGTGCGTGTCTGTCTTTCCCGTAGTTTCCAGCAAGGGCACCAGGGTATGTCTTGATTTCCTCCCTTCTCTTCGCAAGTCCTCAGTGTTGGGGCCCTCTCCTTTCTGGCAGGACCTAATTGGACTCTCCCTCTGGATTTTCCTCAATTCAGCCAACTACTGCCTTCTTGTTTCTTTCCTTGTAAAATTGTAATGGCTCACCACAGGTGAAAGCTCAGATGATTTTTTTTTTGCCTTTCATAAAAGAATATTTAATACATTTCATATGGAAGGTTTGAGTCAAAAAGCTCTTGCTTTTTTCACCTGCCCAGGCTCTTCCCCTGCATATTCAGGCCCTCGGCCAGACTGATAGCATCCGTGCCTCCTCCTGCTCACACATCCCTCCACTGGGAAGGCCTCTCCGCGCTCCCTTCTGCTCCCCAACCCCTGCGCATCCTTCAGAACCCAGCGCTGCCTGCGCTGCCTGCCGTCCCCCTTGCGCTGTACGCTGAGCACGTGCCTCCCCCCCCCATTTCTGACCGCCCACACCGCCTGGAGGCTCACCTTTCAGTTGCTGTATTTTCATTGGGGTGGCCCGCACTGCAGCTGGTATGGTGATCCACAAATCACGTGCTCAACAGATGTCTGTTTGCCAGTTGATCGCTGGAGTTTTTCTGCAGGTTGGGGAGTTGATGAGGTGGATTCTCCTGATGAGGTGATTTCTAATCGCTTTCTGATAACTGGAGCTGGAGGCCAAGTTTGCGTCCCACGGAGTGGGGAAGCTAGTGCTAACTTGCTAGGCTGCCTCATGCCTTGCCGTAAGTGGGGTCCTTCCTGGAGCTGGCTTGTTTGCTTACTTCCTTGGGGGGTTCTTTGTTTTTCAGATTGCAGAGCCTGAGGCCTGTGATCAGATGTATGAGAGCTTAGCACGACTCCATTCAAACTATTACAAACACAAGGTGAGTGGGCCAGTCCTTTTTATATCTCCAGCCCGTGGACTGGAAGTGACCAATGAGAGTGAGTGAAACTCTGATTATACAGTGCTTTGTAAAGAATTGTGGTTTTGCTACTCTCAAATGTAACCAGTAATTTCAGCCAAGCCAACAAAGGCGCCTGGTAGAGGCTTTTAGGTCACCTAAATAAAAGCTATTTATAATTCCGAATAAGAGCCATGTGTTTTATAGACCAGTGTGTGCTTATGGTGTATCTGACAACTGTTGGGCCTTACGTGTATTTTCCCATCTACTCTGACGGAGCTGGCATTTCCCCCACACTCTGGTGATAAAGATGGGTGCCTTGGGAAAGTCCAGTCAGGCCCTGGTGTGATTACTGTCAAATTCCGTTGAGTGTGCTTTTCCCTAAGCTTGAACAATGTGTTCAGTGACTCCAGAGATACACAGCCAAATGCCTGGCTTACAGGGAAAAGGGATTTCTTCTGAATCCTCTCAGCTCAAAGTGGGGTCCATGACAGCTGTGTAGGCATCCCCTGGGAGCTGGTTTGAAATGCAGAATCGGGCCACACCTAGACCTCCTGAATCACACAGTCTACTTTTCCAGAGGATTCTTGGGTCCCGTCAAGCGAAGCCAAGTATTTGACCTCTAGGTGGCGCTGCTCTTCTAGCTGGGCCTCTGGCTTGCAGTAGGCTGAACTGTGCGGTGAAACGTATGGGGAGAGCAAGGCTTCTCCAGTATCATCAGGTCTCAGATTGTACTGCAGAACTAATCTCTCCCCCACCCTCTCTGTCCTCTTTGTCCCATGTGACCAGTACCCTCGCCCCAGAGACACGAGCTTCAGTGGCCTGTCCGTGGAAGAGTACAAGCTGATCCTGTCCACAGGTATTGACAGCCCAGGTGCCCTTTCTGGTCGGTTTGCAAATGATGCTTTGAGTTCGAGCAGCCAAGGGGAATCGTCTAATAAGATCACTCCGCTTGATGGAAAGTCTTGTGGAATAGCCCAGAGGAAATTCTGAAGTGTTGGGGCTCATGCTTTTTGGCCATAGAATATGGAGAAGGTCAAAGGCATTATTTAAAAAAAGAAAATCCATCTTTAGAGCTTTTAAATTCAAGGCTGGGCAGCAGGGAACAGGGGAATACGTATTTGCCAAATGGAAGTAGTTGAAATCAGGATGGAAGGAAAATAATTTTATTTTTATGGTCCTAAGGGGGCTTTATAAACAATGAGGGTTTTAATTAAAACAAAAGGCCATTCAATAAGCTTGTATGGGGATATCCGTCGGAGAGTTATCTGACCCAGGGGACGTGGTTTGTGGGTTAGATATGGGTTTAACTAGGTACGTTTGGGAGTTGTCGACAGACCTCAATTAACAGGAAAGGAAATACCCTGCCTAGCTGTCCCCTCCTTACTTCCCCATCTCCATTGTCACCAAAGGGGGAGTTGGGGGTAGTGGCAAGGGGAGCCTGGGTTGAAGTAGGCAGGTTCTGGAAAATTACTATTTTTATTGCCAAGGATACTATATATAAAAATAGGCTAACCTTTTCTGTAAGGGCATGGCCCTGAAACATTCACCTTCTGGTACTCTAGAAATTTCTCTTTCCTATTCCTCTGGCAGCCTTTCAGCAGCTAAGTTTTGGGGATTTGGCCTTCCAGAGAACTCTTGCCTTCTGAACAGATTAAAACCTGGCAGTGTCACCTGCTATTGTATGTCAACTCTGATCCTATTTTTGTTACAGTACTCTGGAAAACTGGGGTAAAGGCGTTTCGGCCAGGCAGAATTACTTTATCAACAGTTTTTAAAAATACGTACATAAACGTATTCCCGTCCCTGGACCCATGCAGTTACCAGCATCGATGCACCATGTCACTCTGAGGGCTCCAGAGGGTTTGAACAAAGTTTGAACTGGAAATTAGAATGGAAATAAGTTCCAGAGGCCCAGCCTCCACCCTCCTTTTTAGTCCCTGGACACCTCTGCGAGTTGGGTGGGGGGGCAACAGACTGCAACAAAGGATGGGGAGTTGGAAGACTCCCCATCACTGGCTTGTGGCTTTACCTTGTTCTGGCCAGGAGTTCAGCTCTGGGAAATTTGCTGATAATTTGTTTTCACAAGAACCTGCATATTTTTGTTGCGACTCTGTGGCACAAGCTTCCTGATGTTTCCTCTGACAAGGCAAGAATACACACCTTACAGTGTTTGAGGGCCTGGCGAGTCTGAAATGTGGCCAAGGTCTGGGGGCCAAGGGTGTTCCCCCTGGGCTTGGGGTCATGGGAGACTCTGAAACAGAGGCCTCATGGCTTGCAAGTGGACAAGAACCCCTCAGCATCCCACTTTGTGCTCGCAAGAAAACCTAGACTTCTGGAAAGGTTTCAGGGTGGGATGTTGGGCTCATGGCTGAGGTACAGTGTATGTCCTCATTTAGTCCAGAGCCCACTGACGATAACTGTAAGTTGCTTTTTTGTTCAGGAAAGTTCTTTTTTCTCTAGAAGTTTTGTTAACCAAGGAAAATCTAGGCTATGAAATTTAAACAATACTATGTGAAAATCTAAATTTAAAATACAGTTAAAATTAGGCAGCATAGAACTTTAGCCCTGGAGAGCCTTTAGACCGGTGGTTCTCCACGGGGGGCAAAACTGCCACATTGCCGTGTGACCACGTCTGGAGACATTTTTAGATGTCCCAGCTAGGGGCCAGGCAGGGGGCTGCTACTGACATCTAGTGGGTAGAGGCCAAGTTGCTGCTAGACACCCTCCAGTGAGCAGGTCAGCCCTGCAACGAGGCTTTCTCTGGCCCACCATGTCAGTCGTGCCAAGACTGAGGAAGCTGGGTTTGGTTCCTGCGGGGTGTGGGTGTGTTTGTGCGTGTGTGTTCTTAAACAAGGGCCCCAGTAGCTCTCACCAGCCAGCCCCCTGCTGCCTTCAGAGCTATGAAGATGGCCAGCTTTTCTCGAGTGCAGGACGGGCGCCAAGCAAATTCTTCTATTTCCTTTAGTCCACGACTTTGGAGGCAGGTGTTTCGCTCTCCACCTACCAATGAGCAACCTGAGGCTGATGGGGTTAAATCATTTGTTTCCCAGTGAGGAAATGATCATTGGGGTCCACCGCCCCCAGCCCCTTGCTGAAGCCCACAGCATGTGGTGGGCCCACACTGCCCGGCTTCACATCCCAGCTCCACCACTTCCAAGCTGTGTGACCTGAGCAAGTTACCTCGCCTCCCTTTGCCTCAGTTTCCACATCTGAGAAGTGGAGACGGCAAGGTCTGTGTGGCGCAGGCCCAGCTTTGAGAGAAAGCCTCTGGGCCTTTGGGCCCTAGGGATGTGTCACTGACCTGGCAGGGCCATTTCTTTGCTGGTCCTGTGGAACCGGGCAGCGGGGGCCCAGCTTAGATGTGGGCAGAGACCGCCGTAAGGCACAGGGTGCTTTGCATGGGGCCTGCTACACAGGTGCTCCATCCACACAAGCAGTTATTTTTCTGTGAGCCCATCTGATTTGCTTATCAGAAGTTGGGGCCATGCTTCCCTCTCTCAGGACCACACTGTGTGAAAATCAAGGTGTGCTCAGATGGCAAAAGCCTGTGGGGCCAATTTATATAATCAATTTGTTGACTTTGGTCTTTTATTTATTTATTGTCTTCCCCTCTTGCAGACACCTTGGAAGAGTTTAAGGAAATTAATAAAGGCATGTGGAAGAAACTGCAGGAGAAGTTTGCCCCCAGGAATCCCGAGGAGAAGCAGAAGGCCTGGGCTCGGTCCTTACCTCGCCCGCGCACCTAAGTGTGGAGTCTTGTACATTGCCATCATAAATAAAACTACCCTGATTTCCCCCATCCTCACGGTTTGGGAATCTCCTCCAGCTTTCACAAAAAGGAAGCCCTTGCTGCTCTAAAGAAAGCTTCTGCCTGAGAAGGGATGCCGTCGAGCGTCCACCCTGCCCGCCAGTCAGGGTAGGGAAGTCTCCAGAGGAGAGGAAATGCAGGTCTGCCGTCGGGGCCTGAGAAGGGAAGGTGACGGGGCCTCTGGGCAAGGGGCTTCCTGCGCAGCCATGGGAGCCCCACCTGCCAGCGGGGGTCTGCCGGCTCCTGGCAAGATTCTCAGGCTCCCTTTTGTTGTCGGAGCTCCTGGGGGAGAGCCAAAAACAGCGGTAAATACTGAAGAAGGCATCCTGTTGCAACCAGAAAGCAGCAGGAGGTGGTGGGGCCGAGAGATGACAAGAGCCTGCTTGGCCCTCATTCCCACTGACTCAGAAGGATGGAGCCCAGCCCTCTGCCCTTGACCTTGCAGAAAACCCATGTTCCAGGTTAGCTTAAGGGCCAGAGTAGAGCTACGGACGGCCTTGGCCAGGCGGGGACTCAGGTTGCGGTTGGCTTCAGCACTCTGGGCGGGCTGTGTGGGAGGTCACAGGACGAAACGCCCGGCCAGGGCCACACACAGGGTCACCTTATTATTTCATGGAACCTTAGCTCTTTCGTAAATGTTCACGTCCCCCACCTGAGCTTCTGTCAAGCACAGAGCCGAGAGAAGGGGTCGGGCAGGAGCTGACGGCACCCCTCGAGGGGAAGAAGTGAATGTGAGCTCTTGACCTCATCTGTACCTGGACTCCTCAGGATGTTTTAAAACACATACAATAAAATACAAACCAGTTCTATTGCAACACAGTTCCGTCCAGGCCTTGTTGCAAAACGGGGTGCACTCGGGGTGTCCACCAAGAGCCCGAGGTGAGGCCAGGCTGGTGGGCAAGGGCTCATAGTCTGTCGCCTGCCCATGTGCCACAGGAACCCCCACAGCCCCTGGGGAGCGTAGAAAACAGCATCCCTTTCTCAGGGACTAGAGTTCTATTAATTTATTTAAGGCAATTAACATTAGTTCTCAGGCCAAAAGATGTGTAAAATGTTACACCAAGAGATAAAACAAGCAGTCAAAAACCAGCCACTCAAACACACCCGGGCCCTGTCATCTGGGCCAGTGATGCTTCTCAGCAGTCCTACTAGGAAGAGGCAGGTCCCAGAAGCAAGGCTCTTCATCCTCGAGTCACAGTCTCCCTGGGGCCAAGCCAGAGGGATGGCCTGGATGATGAGGTCTCCATGCTGTCTACAGATCTGGGGCCTGGGGGGAGCCATGCAGCCGTGGCCAGGGCTGAGCATGGCACCCCTGAATAAGTTAAATAACAGAGCACTAAAATCACTAGCAACAACAGCATTACTGCACCTCCCCCGGGAGCAGGGGAGGCCGAAATGTAGTGCTTAGAATAAAGAGGCGACCCCACTCCTAACGACCCGCAAGGAGGAACACAGGAATGTCAGTTACTGCTTTAAGGGGCAAAGCGGTTGTCCTTCCAGACGACTTCTCTTCCTCTAAGGCATTAAGGTAAGCTGAGTCCCAGTGACTTTCTGAGTTGTCTCTAACGGCTCTAGGCAGGACTGTCAGCTCCGCGGCTCCCCACTCCATGCTGGCCAGAGCCTGGGACGGCTCAGGGGTATCCAGCAGAATGGGAGCTGGAGGCCGAGTGGCACCTGGCCTTGAGAGGCTGGCGGGCTGGCCGGGCCACCTGACCCAGGGGAAGGAGCAGCATTCCCACCCCAGCTGTCTGTGACGGCTGCCCCGTCGGGGCCTCGGTGGCTCTCCTCAGCGGCTCATGCAGGTCTGGACGTCCACAAAGCCCAGGCGTTGCCTGCGCTTCCGCTGCTCTGTCATCTAGGATTAAATGGGGGCCCACACGTCCGCTCAGGCAGCCCGGCACCCTCCCTCCATGGGCACTGGGGCGGGGCTGGTGCCCGGCCCCCTGCCCAGTGGGCCCAGCTGCTGTTCAGCGCTGGCAGCGGCCCAAGGCTCCCCCAGGGTGTATGAGGATGTCCGCCCCAAACCCTTGTCCTCAATTAGTGCATCACAAACCCTGATGTGGTGCAGCTGGGGAACCACCCCCCCAAAAGAGGGGCTGCCTAGCCTCGTTTAGCCACTGCCGGATAGAGAGGAAGATGCTCTGGGCAAGAAGGGATCTTGAGAAGTAGGATGCCTTGACCTCCTCCATCACTGGTGAATCCCTCAGAAAGCCTCCCTAGCAGGTGCTAGGGGTGAGGGGGGAAGGGAGGGGAAGGAACCCTCACACCTCTACCAAGGGTCCACTTGGCTGTCTTTCAGGGGGCTCACAGATAGGGGCTGCCAACCTCAGTCTAGCTTTCCAGGGTGGGGTGGTGGGGAGGGGGGGCGGGGAAGAGTGGCACCTTCCACCCCAGACCCAAGAAGGAAAGGAAGGAGCATGAAAGCCCCAGCACCCTCCCCTCCGCCCTCCACCGGAGGCTGGGCTGTGACCTCCCAGTAACGGTCTGAAGCTGCGCAGCATGGGACCCCCGAGGGTGGGTCCAGGATGGGCCTGGGTACACACCTGCTCCTTGAGCTCATTGAGCTGGGCAGTGAGGTGGGACACCAGCTTCATGGTGGAGTTGAGCTTGTCCTGAAGAATCCGGATCTCATTCTGCTCCCCTTCCCCCTCGTTGCTCACTAGGGACATGGCCCTCATCCGGGGGAACCAGTCCAGGTTCTTGTTCTGAAAAAGATCCCGGCAGGATGAGCGAGCTGGGCCGAGCCTAGGAAGGCCTCGTTTAGAAAAGCAGTAATGGAGGGGAGCCTGCTGTCACACCCTGGACAAATTACTCCCCAGGGATGTGTCACTGGAAAATCTGCACCGACTGGGGTCCTCCCCCGAGCCAGAGAGCTGGCGGTGAACCCTCGGCGGGGCGTTGAGAGGCCAGTGCACTGGGACAGGCTAACTTCCGTTAGCCGGCCTCAAGTCTCACTGATATCAGCACCATCTGTTTACTCTCCTAACACCCTGCGAGAGGTGGAGGAGGGGCTTGGCACCAGACCCTGAAGCTCCTTCCTTCCTTCCTTCCTTCCGCCCCACCCCACCACACACCCCACACCCCAGGAAGATGCGAGTCAGACACATGGCACGTTGAGGGAAGGGAGACTCTGCTGGCATCTGACGTGTCGGAGAGGCAAGGCCACATTTCCTGGGACACGGGAGGAGGGGGAGGGGGGCATGAGTTTTCTGACTCCTTGTCACAAGCTGTGAGTTCTCCGATCAACAGATAAACCTGTACTCAAAGATCAGTTCAAATTACAGACTTCGAAAACCAATAGAACCCCCCCCAAATAGGTATTTCCTTTTAGCCTGCGATTTGTCCATTGTGCAGTAAGTTGAAGATGTACTACATTTGATGGAACGGATGGGCTTCCTTTTCCCAAAACATTGCAAGACTTTTTTTTTTGTAATTCACTGCCTTCACTCCCTTCATCACTATGGAAATTGGACAGATTAACTCTGATTCCTCCTAAGTCTGATAGTTGCAAGTTTTTCCAGGCTCCCTCTCAGCCTGGACCATCCAAAGCTTTGGGAAGCTGCCCTTCCTCTTGCCGAGCTGGAAAAGGCTGCCTCAGAATGGTCCGCAGAGCAGCAGCCGGGGCAGCGCCGGCCCTGCTCCCCTGATTCCTCAGTATCAGGCACCCCAGGCCCCGGGGACACCATGCACGTCCTTTGGGGCTGATGGGTGTGCTGTGGGCTTTTTCCTGACAACAGAGCCCGTGCAGAAGAGCTCAGAGGCCCCTCCGCAGCACGGGCCGCTGGCGGGGCTCCAGGGAGGCCAGCCTTTCCACAAGTGTTCCCAGCGGTCCCACCCCGGCGGCCACGGCCGCTCCTCCCGGGTCCACACCTTGATCATCTGGGCCACGTAGCTCTCGGGGCCTGTGTAGTCCGTCTTGTTTTTCACGCGGACCAGCACGATGAAGTACAGGTAGTTCCACATGTTGTGTTCGAACTTGATGTGCTCCTCAAATGACACGGTCTTGTTATCAAACTTGTCTCTCTCCAGACCTGAGGATGCCGAGGGTAAGGACGAAACTGTCGGCCTCCCAGAGCCACCTGGGGCCACCTGGCCGAGCAGACCCCGCCTCTTGGTGCGGTGGGGGCATTGGTTCTCAGGCTGACGGGGCTGGTGAACACGTGTGACAGCCCACCCCGGCCTACTTAGGTCATTTCTATTTAAGGCACCAGCCACTTGGCCGCGGGGCCCCCGCCCTGCCACGGCTGCGGCCCTCCACGGCGGCTAAGGACCGTGGCAGCCAGCCCTCCGAGCCAGGCGAAGCAGGAACAGTTGAGAAGGGGTTTGTGTCGCAGGGGAGGCCTGCTCCTTAGGCTGTGACGAAGGGGCTAGCACCTCCTACCAGCAGTCCGAAGAACTCTGGACAGAGACCAGAGAGCTTCGGTTTCCTCCGTGAACTGAGGTTTGGAGGAATGGTTTCTGAGGCTCTTTCCCACTCCCTTCTCTCAGCCCAGGCAGGGTCCCATTCTCCCCAAGGGTAGGGTGAGCAGACGGCCATCGAGCTGCAGCCCCAGTGGCCCCGGGAACCGGGGAAAGGCCAGACAGGCTGCCCCAGCCCCGCCTCGGCCCGTGAGGGCAGGATCGGAGCCTCACCGCAGATGAAGCACGTGGTCTTGAGAATCTCCTCCTTCTTCTGCTTCTCGCTGCGCAGGTCAGCAAAGGTGTCGATGATCACGCCGAAGATGAGGTTCAGCACAATGATGATGACGACGAAGAAGAACAGGAGGTCGTAGACCACGCGGGCCGGGAAGAGAGACTCCTGCGGGGCGAGGCAGGGAGGCCGGGCTCAGGGAGGGGCCAGGGCGCTCAGAGAGGGGAACGAAGCGTCTGGCTCCCGGGGCCCCGAGGGCGGCAAAGCCGACCCAGCCTCACTCCGGGCAGCGAGCACTGCAACCGCAGGCCCTGACTGTGGATCAGGAAAGAGCGGACTCAGGATACCAGCTGGGCCTGAGCCCTGTGGAAGGAGTCTGGCGCAGGGCACTGAGGCTGCAGGTGGAGGCTTGTCTCTGCCCCTGACTTTTGGTGGGGGGCAGAGCCAGCTCTGAACTCCTCTGCCCCGCCCGGGGATGCCTGGCCTCACACATTCTAGAAACTCTGGCCAGGAAGCAGCTTCTCGCCCCCATGCGACTGAGGACAGACTGACTACTAGTAATGCCTGGCTGCCCGAGTCAAATCCTGAGGCCTCGTGGAGCCGACTCAGCTTCCCCACCCTGCCCGCCCCCACTGTGGGCTGGGGCCCTGCCTCACAGATGAAGCCAGTGTAGCCGGGGATCCGCCCGACGTCTGACTCACGCCTTCCCTAGCCTGGGCAAAGCATGGTTGCCAAGGTCTTTCCTTAGAGCGACTATGGCAAGCTGATGGGGATGTGTGAGCGGAGTCGGGTAGGGAAACTCAACAACCACCTAACTGCACTTTGACCTGTGCAAGAGCTGGGAAAGGGGATGCAAGGCGGGGGCCAAGCCGCTCTGCCAGGCCGTGAGCCAGCGGCAGGACCTCACAGTGGCTGACCTGGCCAGGGCTTGGGCCGTGTGGATTTGGGAGTGGGGCAGGGCATGCTCACATCTTTGGAGGGCTTGCGGAGAATGTCGCCCACGCCGCCACCGTTGCGCAGCCCGTGGTTCATGACAGTGACAATGCACATCAGCAGAGTGTCACAGGCCCGCTCCGTGCTCTCCAGCTCCGCGTTCCCTACACGTGGAGTGTGTGCTCATACCCAGGCTGAGCCCCCTGCCCCCGCGCCCCTCCCCCAGGCACACTGCCCTCACCTTCCAGGACCTCAGGCACCGAGACCCCTGACACACAGTTCAGCTTGTCCCCACTGCATGTGCCCACGAATGTGGCAGCTCCATGTGGCATGCCCAGGGGGCTGGCTAGAGAGGACATGGATGAGGTCACCAGGATAAGGACATAGCGGGCCTTATCATTCCCCAGGTTGTGTCCCCAGCATCACATCCTCCACGAAGCCTCCCGACTCTGCCAGGCTACAAGTGAAGGGTCTTCGTGCCCTCGGCCCCACTGGGCAGTGCACGAAGGGCAGGAAGGGGGTCTGCACCCCTGAGCCTGGCACACAGGCAGCCCCAGCAAATACCAAGTTTAACACGAATGCCAGGGTCCGCAAGCAAGAGGCTCTTTAGGAAGCCGAACCAGGGCTCTCCCACCCCCTCAGTCTGTGCCAGGGAAAAGGGAGGCAGGTTGGCATAGCTAGACCTCCCTGGAACCCAAGAGGAGAAACTGAGGCAGGGAGCCTGGTGGATAAGCACTCCCAGGGCCTGGTCCTGACACAGGTCATTTGTGCACCCCCTCAGTCCCCACACCCCCCAAGGAGAGGGGCCGCCAGACCTCCAGAGTGATTGCCGGGCAGCCGGTCGACCTCGAGGATGAAGTCATCCTTGAGGAAGAGGAAGCCAACGATGGAGAAAAGGTAGACGAGGATGAGGGCCAGCAGGGCGGTCAGCAGGATGGAGCGGCCATTGCGAGTCACGCTCTTGATGACGTTGAACAGCGTCTCCTCACGGTAGATGAGGTCAAAGAGCTGCAGGGCCGGGACAGGGCCATGAGGGACTGCAGGCGCCACTGGATCCCAGGGCTGCCCGGCTCCCGGTGGTTTCCCCCAGGCTCCTCCAGAAGGGTCTGTGTTTGGCAGGTGGAACCAGCCTAGTGGACCTGTCAGGGGAGGCTACTCAGAGGAACCTGGCGTTCTAAGGCCAAGGGAAGGGAGTGTTGCCCAGAAGAAGGCGTAAAGGGTGAATGGGCAGGCAAATCCCACACACGGGGGGAGAAAGATGGCCAACTCTTAAAGTGCGCTTGCTATCTGCCAGGATGCATTCTATGTGATTTTTGTGTGAGCTCATGTCGACCTCACAATTATTCTAGAAGGTAGGTGCTATTAATTATCCTCGTTTTACAGATACAGAAATGGAGGCACGGGGCAGTTAAGAAACTTGCCCCAAAGTATAAAGCTAGTAGTGTCCAAGCTGGGACGCAAACCCTGGTTCCAGATGGGGGTCAAGGGTGGCCGGCAGGGCCCTGAAGGCCAGGCGGGGTCAGGCAGAGGAGGACTCTGGAAATCCATCTCTCCCAGCCCCACAGCAAGAGGACGGGACAGAGAGCCTGGTGCTGGGAACCGCTAGCAGCTTGAGGAGAGTGCCGACCGCCCCCATGCCCCTGCCCGCCCCAGCCCCCAGCAGGCTCACCAGGATGCTGTAGAAAAGCTCATGGACGAAGAGGCCCAGGACACTGGTCAGGATGTAGCCCACGTGGTAGAGGAACTCCATGTCCATGACCATGGCCTTATAGCCCCGGATGAAGGTGCCGCGGTTACCCACAAAGCTCACCACAAAGACGATCTTGTTGGTCAGCTGGGGGCGAGTACAGGGCATGGGGATCAGTGTCCCACCACCCACCCCAGATCTCCACTCCCTGCTGCTGTGCTCGCCCAGTGCCCAGCTCAGAGGCTGGCGGCCCTTCTGTGGAGCGGATCTGAGCTGGTCCTGCTCAGCCCGGCAGGCTCGGCATTAATGAAAAGGCTTCCAGAAATGTATCCGGGCTCCTGGGATGGAATGGGGAGAAGCCCCTGGGGTCCCTGGCTCCAGGAAGAAAGTGAGATGCAGGTAAAGGAGAGCGGAGTTGGACAGACCAACCCTGGCCTTTACGGCGACTGGGTCAGTTAGGAAAAGGCGCCTGGCCCACCCCTCCCTGCTCCAGATACTTTTTATTTCCAGCTGTCAGGAATCGTCACAACATACAAATCTTTGCTGTCCGCAGTGCGAATAGTGCCTTTGGGCAGCGCCCCACTAACACCGTGTACACAGCAGCCCTGAAGCTGGGGCCCCCAAGTGACTTCTGGCTAGCTGGCTCTGAGTGCCGGCTGCCCCAGGTGGTCTAGGGAGGGGAGGAGGCACAGAACAGCCCTAACCGTGGGTCTTTAACAAGCTTGATCCCATCACAGGGACAAGCCGGATAGGGCAGAGCAGCGGCTGCTGGGAGCCGCCTGGCCGGCGTGAGGTCCTACGGCGCCACGAGCGGGGGTGGGGTGGGGTCCCGCCGGCACTCACGTTGAGGGCGCCCAGGATGCTGAGTGTGGGCCCGATGCCCAGGTAGTAGATGGAGCGCAGAATGAGCGCCACGATGAGGGGCCGGACGCTGTAGCGCTTGGTGAACAGGGCCGCGATGGAGAAGCAGATGAGGATCCAGAACAGCAGTGAGATGAGTGGGGAGCCCAGCACGCCTGAGGCCAGGGTGCAGGGGCGAGCGCCGCTCAGTTAAGCCCACCACGGCCCCAGCCCCGGCACACCCCAAGAAGCCACCTCCTCCTAGAAACCTTCCCTATAAAGGTCTTGGTCACCTGGTATTAGGGTCCCCCCCCCCACCATCACACCTGCCCGACTGGGCTTAAGGCAGGAGGCCCTATTCAGGTGCTGCTACCGTATCTGACCTCTGGCTCGCGTTTGTGTGTGACAGAGACGCAGTGAGGGGCATGTACTGTCTCCAGAGGTCAAGGACCCCATCTGTCCCACAGGACCACATCTGTGTCTCCCCAGGATAGGGTGCAGAGCCCAAAGAGCAGGGCCAGGGTGCTCTTCCCCACTCTGCCTCTGGTCCCCACAGAACCTGCTGGCCCCAAGGCTCTGCCCAGACCCAAGGAGGGGGAGCCTGCCAGGCTTGTGTCCCCACCTGTGGACGCGCCCTCCATGTAGGGGTAGAAGAAGGCAATGATGATGTTGATAAAGACCGCCAGGTTGAAGGAAATACTGCCCCACAGGGTCATGCGGCGGGAGAACCAGTAGATCAGTGGCATGCCTGGGGGAGGGGGGTGGCGGCGGGCCGGTGAGAGCGGGGTCTCTCCTTCATGTTGTCCACCCACCCGCACGGGCCCCCAGCGCCGGCACAAGCTCCAGGCCCCACTTCAGGAGGAAAACGTTGACTGGAACCCTCCCAGGGGTGGGGTGGGGTGCAGCCACCACCAGCAGGTAAGGGGGGTGCGCAGGGGGCACCACTGAGCAGCTCCAGTCCCAGCCTTGCCCACCCGCCCCCGTGGGGGTCCTCACTGCGGAGCTTGCGCTGCCATTCCATTTCGTTGTGCAGGAAGGAGGACTGGTCGAAGAAGTCGCTCACTTTGCTGCCCTGCTCGTCCTGCTCTGTGGTGGTGAAGAGCCGGTGCTTGGTCTCCTCCGTCAGGAACTGGCAGATGCCAGGCACCGGGAACACGATCTGCTCCATGCTGCGGTCCTGCCGCACGATCTGGGCGCACACAGACACGAGGTCACACCTGGGCCCTTGCCACCAAGGGCCAGGGGCCCGGCCCTCACTCCCAGGGCCCCCTCTGCCTCTGGCCCCACCTCTATCTGGGACGTGTGGTTCTCATAGTAGGCCAGGGGGTCCTCCTCCTCCTCCTGGGCGGGCGCTGAGGACTTGAGCATCTGGGATAGCTGCTTGTTGTTGAGGCTGAGCTGGGGGCAGAGGGGCCGCTGAGGTCAGGCCCTGCAATTCCCCACTGCTAGTCCTGCCACCCAGCCCTACCTGCCCGAGGGTTCCCCAACCGGACCAGAGCCAGCCCAGCCCAACTAGGATGCAGCCCCAAATTAAGAGGGGGTAGTGGGAGAGCCATGTCCGGACAATCCCAGAAGACAGTCACCACCCTCTGCTGTCCTGCTCTGGGCTTCCAGACCCGTCCCAGAGCTTCGCTCCCACTGGTACGGCTAGGTTTCAGCCGGAGCCACAGGTCTGGCTCTTCCCACCCTGAGCCCGGCCCTCCACCCCCCAATTCTAGCTCTTTACTCAGATTCAGGCCACGCCCCCCGGTCGCGCTCCGCCCAGAGCTCCTGGCCCCGCCCCTGGCCTCATCCTGATTCCTGCGGGCCCTCCGCTCTCCCCTCTGCCCTCTTCCCTGCCCTCAATCCCTAGCCTCACCTCCAGATACCAACCCACCAACCACTCTCTCCCCAGTCCCGCCCCTAAGTCTAAGCCCCTCCCCACATCCTGCCTGGTCCCCGGGCCCCCACCATGGAAGAGATGCCCTCGGCCTCCTCCTCTTGGATGCGCTTCACCGGCTTCAGCAGGTGCTGCAGCTGCTTGTTGTGCCTGGAGAGCTGCGGGAGAGGAGGAGAGAGGCACGGAGTCGTGGGGCGTGGTCACGGGGGGGGCAGGGCCGCCGGGGGCGGGGCCACGGGGGGGCTGGTACCTGCAGCGCCAGGATGTAGATATTGTGGCCCACTTCCCGTGGGCTCACCTCCGAGTTCTCACGCTCCTCCTCCTGCACGTAGGCCTTCTTGATGACGTCCACCTGGTGAGGCAGCGCCTGTTTGAACGCCGTCTTCCTGGGGCCGTAGGAATGCCCTAATCCCGGTCCTGTCCCCCCACACCCCACCCACTCACACCTTCCCACCGCACCCCTGGCCCAGCCTCACCAGCTCCTGGGGCCGCAGGCTGATGAGGATTCGCTCCGCGTTTTCACTGTCATGCCGGCTCTCCATCAGAGCCAAGAGCAGCTTGGAGGCATTGTCCTGCAGAGAGGTGGGGAGAGGGGGACAGGCCATAGTCTGAGAGCCCCCACCGTGCCCCCCAACAACCCCTTCCTCTGTCTAGTCCCCAGCAGCCTCTCTAGGCCCGGAAGATGTGCCACGGCCTCCCTGTTCCCCACTGTCCCCCAGGACTTGCTGAGAAGCGTCCTGCAAATCCAGCCCACCTCCCCCCACCGCCCCCGCTGCCTTCACCCGCACCCCGCGGCAGGAGCACACCATCCCCGAGAGCGACACACGCACAGCAGGCCCTCAGATAAACCCAGAACTCGTTAGCGCCTGGAGCGCACATGCAGCACGTTTGCTCACACACTCATCTGTGTGCGCGTGTTGAACCCATCAGCACACCCCAGTCCGCATACTCCACACACGTGCCACATGCATGTGTGCACGCCATCGCATGCACACTCACGTGGGCGGCCACGGGCCCCACCTTGAGCTGCAGCACCAGATCCATGCGGTACTTGCACAGGGGACTGATGTCGTTGAGGATCAGCGCAGTGATGATGTCTATGCCATTGGACTCGTGCGTCACGATGCAGCTCTGGCAGAGGCAGTGGGGGACACGGGGCCCGGGCCCCTCAGAACGCTGGCGGCTCTGGAGGCCTGAGTCTCTCCCCTGTCCAGCCTGCTCCCTGCACCCACGTGGCCACATGCCCTGTCGGACAGCTCACCTGGTTCTCGTGGCAGGGGCCCTGGCAGTACTCGGTAAGGGTCTCCAGGGTCTGGATGACAAGGCCCACGTTGTCCTCGTTGATGTAAAGGCCCAGCAGCCCCAGGCCGCCCGTGGTGCTGCCGCACATGATGTCCAGGAACTGGAGCGTCTCGCACACCAGGTTGTAGTTGGTCTTGTTGTTCTGGGAGCGCAGGAAGTTCTGCAGGGCATGGGACGGTGGGCGTGGCACAGCTCTCGCAGGGAGGGAGAGGCCTGCCCGGGGGAGCCCGCCCTGTGCCGGCGGCAGAGCAGCGGGCAGAGCAGGGGCCCACGGGCAGACGGCGGGGTGGGGGTCCCCGCGCTGGCCGGGCGGCGGGGGAGGGGCAGGCACGCACCTGCAGGTCCCGGTTGTGATTCTCACACAGCAGCTGCAGGAAGCGCAGGATGGGCTGCATGATGAGCACGGACGTGCCCATCTCGTTGCTCTGTCCGCGCTCACCCACCTCGTGGCCCCGGCGCAGGCTGGGGCCCAGCGAATAGCGGGATGGGGAGCCCGGCATCGAGAAGGAAGCTACGCGGCCTGCGGGGGAGGCCTGGTGAGGCTGGGGCTGCCGGAAGGGACCGGACCCTCACTCTCACCCTGTGTTCCGCCCTCGGGCCCCCTGCCTGCGCATCTTGCCCTGCGACCACCCTCACCCTGCGCCCTCCGACCCGGGGCCAGCACCCCCATCCTGTACCACCGTGACCTCTGACCTTTGGTGGTGGGGTCTATCGGCTCCCGGTCCTCACGCGGCTGGCTGCCCAGGTCGTTCATGTTGACGGCCACCGTGGACTTGGTCTCCTGCTGGGCCCGCTTCATGCGGTCGTGTAACACTTTGAAGAAGCGCTCTGACTTCTTGTCACTCGTCATCAGGTTGTAGAAGGATTTCTGGGGGGGGACAGTGACATGGGGGACAGCCTCAGCACTGGGCCTGGTGCTAAGCAGCCCTTGGTGAGTCCCTGGAGAGCTCTCTCCCATGCTGCAGGGACAAGGCTGGGCTGCAGACGGGTCCCCAATGTGCCCAGGGACTGCAGCTGGGGCAGGGGCAGTCAGGACTGTCTGAGGCGGAGGGGAAGGGTCCGTAACTGCCGTCACTGCTATGCTGGGGGCCTGCACTAGCCCCCTCACACCATCTGCGTCTGCCCTTGGCTCTCCGTCTGCTCCCCACGCAGCAGCAGAGGTGTCCCTTGGAAGTCTAGCCTTGTCCCTCCTCTGCCTGACACCCTGCAGTGGCCCCATCTCACCCACAGGAGAAGCCCCACCTCACAGGGCCCATGAGGCCTCCTGATGGCCTGCCACCTCTCTTGGCACCCGCTCCCTGCTCTGCCTGGTATGGCCCACCCCCCTCGTCCACTTGCTCACCTCTGGGCCCTTGCTGCACTGGTCCCTCTGCAGGGGCCTTCTCCCCATCCCTGCCCCAGCGCCCCCAGGCCCCTCACCTCTATTAGCAATGTCCAGCACGTTCTCCAGACCACGTAGGGACTATAGTCATGGGCTGTTGTCCCCACTAGGATATAGGACCAATTCATAGGATATATGGATTTTGTCTTTTCTGTTCACAGCTGAGTCCTTAGTGCTAGGCACATGGAAGGCCCTAAGTGCAGACTTACTAAAACAATGCATGAGGGGCGCCTGGGTGGCACAGACGGTTAAGCGTCCAACTCTTGGTTTCAGCTCAGGTCAGATTCTCAGAGTTGTGAGATCGAGCCTTGCATCGGCCTCTACACCCAGCACGGAGTCTGCTTAAGACTCTCTCTCCTTCTCCCTTTGCCCCTCCCCACCTCTCTCTCTTTCTCTCTCAAATAAATAAATCTTTTAAAAAAGTGAAAACAATAAAGCATGAATGAATGAATGGGGATAAGGCACTCATAGGGGACTTTTCAGAGGAGGCAGTCCTTCGGTTGGCACCAAAGGCTGAGGGGGACATGGAAGAGGAGGGAAGGAAGCCTGAGCAGAGACCGAGAAGCAGGAACGATGGACGTGATGTGGGCAGCGTGGAGGGGAGACAGGCTCAGGCCTGGCTTGAGCAGGACGGGCTGCGCGGGCAGAAAGAGGCCGCGTGACACAGGGGCAGTTATGGGAGGTGGAGGCGCCCACGCGTCGCCAGACTCCTGCTGGCCACCAGCTCCTAGCCCCGTGGCCAAGCCCTGGCCCCACAGCAACGTGGTGCACCGGACCACCGCTGAGCAGGAAGCGCCACTCAGAGGGGAGCCCGGGCACGCCCAGCCGCTCCACACTCCACACCTGGATCTCGGTGTTGCCACCGTCCAGCAGGCGGATGGCCAGGCCAATGCTCTCCTGGAAGATCTTCTCATTCTTGGTGCTGGTGATCAGGTCACATACCAGCTTGGTGGCCCCCTCCTTGTCCAGCCGGCACTGGGTGGCCGCAATTGCTGACCAGTCTTGGTCCAGGCCTGGAGTGGGGGAACCCGTGTGAGGGGAGCTGGGGGGGCCGGGGAACAGAAGGGAGGGCCCCGGGCCCAGGAGTGGCGGGGCGGTGGTACTGACCGGTGCCCGCGGGGTCCGGCGGGTCCCCCCTCGAGCTGGACTTCCGGTTCTGGAGGTAGTTCTGTAGCAGCATCTTGCGCAGCTGACTGCCCTGGGGGAAGGGGCGACGCCCCACGGTGGCATCACCATCGGACCGCCGACAGGCGCGTGCCAGCCCCGGGCCCCTGGCCCTGCCGGCCCACGCGGGCACTCACCCGCTCCCCGTACTTGGTCTTCTTGACCAGCATCTGCTGCAGGGTCCGCAGCACCTTGACGCACAGCTTCTCCTCCGTCTCCATGAGGTCCTTGGTGTGCTGGATCAGCCTGGCCGGGAGAAAGGAGGGCACGCTGGGGGCGGCCTCTGCTGCCTCCTTCCAGCCACTCCCCCACCCTGCCCTCTGCCCTGTGGGCGGTCCGGTCCCACCCTGTGCTGGGGGGAGCACACCCCAGCACCCCCCCCACCGCGGCCCGGCCAGGCATGCCGCTCACTTGGACAGGAAGCCCCCACTCTCGCAGCGCTGGTAGGCCTCACTGCCCTCCAGGAAGAGCAGCTCGGGCCAGTGCAGGACGTCCACCAACACCGACAGCTCCGCCTGTACCAGGGGCCTCAGCCGCTCCTCCAGGGCCGTGATGATGTCCTGGGGTGGGCACAGCACAGTCACTACCGGGCCAGGTGAGGGCCGTCCAGGCCCAAGATGAGTGAGGCTGCATGGCCATTCCACCCACCCCAACACCAAATGGCCCCGCGGATTTCCCCGCGCCCGTCTGAGGGGCCCTGCACCCACAGAACCACCCTGAATGATGCAGGTGGTCTGTCTGCTCAGAGCCCCTGGCTGGGAGCCAGAGGCCCTGGCTTTTCTCCCAGCCCCTCCTCTAGCTGTGTGACCTGGGGCAAACACCTCCCCCTCCCTGGGCCTTGGTCTCTGCCATGTGGGGACAGTGAGGCCCCACACCCCCTCAGCAGTGCGTAGGAGAGTGTCGCCTTAACAGGAATGTGCTATCGGGACTGAGAGGTGTCCCGACGCGCCTCACGAGCGCCAACCCCACTAGCGGAGGCCTGGGTTGTCCTGGCTTCCCCCGGAACGATGCCCCTCAGCCCCCTGCGCAGGGCCTGGCCTTACAGGGCCTCTTTCCTGGGGAGTGTGGGCAGCGCGGGAAGGGATGCTTGCCCGGAACTGCACTTCCGAAGCAGCTCTCGTGGCCGATGCCAGGCAGCCCCGCACCCACCTGCAGCTTCTCGATGATGTTCTTGTAGTCCCACTGGTTGGCAGTGGGCGTGACCCGGGGGAAGGCCCGAGTGGTCGCCTTGTAGTTGGAGGCGTTGCGCTGGGCAGCGGCCACGCAGCTGGCGCCACTGCTGAGCAGCGAGCTGATGTGCGCGTCCAGGTCCATGGGCAGCAAGATGGCCCGGCCTTTGGCTGGGGGGAGAGACAAGGGGGTGCTGGAGGGCAGGTGGGGGGTGGGGGGGCTCGGCCAGCCAGGCTCCAGGCTGCTGTACTGGGGGACGGGGAGAACCAACCAAGATTCTGGGGTATGCACTGGCCCCCACTTGGACTGGGGTGCCCTCTTCCCCTTTTGGGGTAAAAAGAGGTAGTTCCTGCCTCTTTGATTCTACCCTAGCTCCACCCAGAGCCCTCCCCTCCTCTCTCCCACCTTCTCTCTCCCCTTCCCCAGTGCTCCCTTAACCATCTACAGGCCTCCCTTCTGCCTGAAACCATTTGCAACTACAAATGGGTGGGGATTGTCACCCAACATTCTCCTCCGGGGAACTGACTCAAAGCTGAAAGGAAAAAAGTTTCTCTCAATCGCTAAGATGCCAGTTAGACACGAAGAAGGACTTACTGAGAACTACCGGGGAGCAGATGATGGGCGAGCTTAGGAATAACATGTTTATTTTGAGGGCAGGCATCCCTCCAGTGAAGGGAGGGGAGGGGTGGTTGGAGCTAGCCAGTGCCCCTGGCACACTCACCCACCATGGCGAGGGTCCGGATGCAGGCCTCCACGGAGCCCTTGTGCTGCTGCTGCAGCCACGGACAATCAAGCAGCCGCGTGGTGGACTGAAGCAGCTGCACCACGATGGTCTGGTGTGTCTGCAAGAGGCAACCCACCTACTGCTACAGCCTGGCCCGCCCTCCACCCTGGGCGGCCCCAGGCCCAGTGACCAGGGCCCACTGAGAATGGGCATGGTGGAGGAATAGGCTTCCAATAGCTACCATGCAGCTTTGTCCCAATTGGCAAAAGGCACCCCCGTTCCTCTCAGCAGTGCACAACCTGCCCAACTGTACGTGGCAGCCCTGTGAGAACTCCCCAAGGTCCAGACCTGGGGCTTATAGTCCTATTGCTGACCCTTTCCTTCCTTTAAAATTTTTTTTTAAATAAATATTGTGAAAAGGTGATATATTCCCATGGTTCAAAACCCAAAGTATGCTACAAAAAGGCATACTTTAAGAAGTCTCACCCCAACCTTGACCCGATCAGCCCATTCTCCCACCTCTGCCCTGGGACTGATGAGAGGTGGAAAAAGCTGATACAATTACTTATAGTCCCAAAGAGATCCCAGGGCCCAAGCGCATGTGTGTCAAAATGAACCCACCCTTGCTGAGAGACCAGGACCCACCCCACCCTCAGTCCCCCTACCTATAAGTAACCCCTTTCTTGGGCTCTTGTGTCCATCCAGTGATTAATTGTATTATGATTTAGGTATTGTCGTAGGCTCCCTCCTCCAAGGAACCTGACTCTCTTGCCTTCAAGGGGCTCTGGGCTATGAAGTCTGGGAATCTGGGAATCGATTGAGGGGCCATGACTCTTCCAACGATTCAAGAGAAACTTCTGTTCCCTAGCTAGATCTTTTCTGCTGGTGCAGGTAAGACTTCAGAAGGCTATTTCAGTCCTAGGGGCACCCGATCGACAAGAAAACACCAAAGATCTCTGGGTGTCGGGCCCTCTGGATTACTGCTCGGACTCTGCTAACCATTGTGGTAGGCATGACCGTCTTGTCCAGTGAGTAAGTGCTGCCAGCCGTCCCCTGCCACCCTGGGATCCGTCACACCAAGTCAGTTTAGGAATTCCTGTTCTAGGGTACTATCCCCACGGTAATCCCTGACGCACAGAAGTTACAGGAGAATAAACGTTTGTTGTTTTAAACCGCTGACTTCAGGGGTAATTTGTTACACAGCACGTGTAACTAACACACTCGTCTATGTCCTTCTGCTACGTCTTTATGCACAAGCAGACATGAATATATATTCTCCTTCCCCCTGCCCTGCACAAGAGCTGTGCGTGCAGGAGAAGCTCACCTGCAGGGAGGTGCTGTTCTCAGAGAACGGAGAGCTGAAGAACGCGTTGATGGTGTCCAGCACGACGGTCAGCACGTACTTCTCCAGCGTGGGGTCAGCCAGGCGCTTCTCCCGCTTACTGCACACCTGGGGCAGGAGAGAGAGAGAGATGCCCTGGGGGCCCCTCCACGCCCACCCTCTGGAAGGCTGCCAGGCTCCCAACCACACCCCTGCCCAGCAGGACACCCCACAAGCCCACGCCGCCCCCCCACCCCCACCAGAGGACAGACCCGAGCCATGTCCAGGGTGAAGTTCTCGAAGAGCGTCCAGATGTGGTTGCTGGTGTAAATCTCCTTCATCTCCACCTCTGTGTCCACATAGCAGTGATTCACGAAGTTCACATAAGCCATTTTCACCTGCGCAACCGGCGGCAAGGTCAGGGGCGTGAGCGGGGCCGCTGGCCCAGGCTCTCTTTCTCTGCACTTCACCGATTCTCCCCTGACCTCCCCCTTGCTCCTCTGCCCACACCCCTCCCACCTGCCCCCACTTTCCTTACCTCCCCCTTCCTGCTAGGCCATGAAAGGCTGACGGCTGCCCCGGCCTGGCTCCACCAGTCCTTCTCCCCCGCACCCCCCTACCCCCCAGCTCTCCCAGGCACCCCAGACCTCAGTGATGCAGTCCTCATGTGTCACCACAGACACCACGTCCTCCAGGGGCAGCAGGGAGGTGCACTTGATCTCCGTATAGACGTTCTTGCCCTCGGCGCAGGCGGCCAGCAAGTCCACCAGGGAGATGTGGTACATGAGGGGGCTGTGTTCCTCCACGCCATCCCGGGCGGCCTTCATCATGTCCAGCAGGTGGGCCAGCGAGGCCTTGTCATTGTAGAACACCACCACATCGTCACCCGCATTGGTCAGCTGCGGGCAGGAGGGGTGCCCTGTCAGACCCCCTGGTCCAGCGGGCCCCGGCGTACCAGGGAGATTGGGACTCTGACCCCAGCCCTCACCCGACACTCAGGAAAACCCTCCCCTGCCTGGCACTCGCAGCCGTAGGCTGATGTCTCAGGCCACCTGCCATCAGGGCCAAACCCTGGACCCACAAAAAGTGCCCCCTCCTCCCCTAAGGAAAGAAATCCCACTCAGGCTTGTTTCAGAGGCGCCTCCCCCAGGAAGCCCTTTCTAATTCCACCCCTGCCTGGCTCACCCCCTCCCTGCCCTCTGCTCCCAGTGGGGAATTTAAAGCCTCCCAGAGCACACAGCTGCATCCTCGCGTGTCGGCAATTATGTAATAGTAATAACAGCAACTAATAATTCACACTGTACAGCACTTCTGGTGCAGGGTGCCTCATTTATCAGGTCCCTCGTCCCCCTTTACTGCTCCCCCCATCCTCCCGCCCCCACACCGCCCTGTAAGATGCTTCTGGGCAGAGACCACGTCTGTCCCAGACTTAGACTCGGCCCTTCCTCCTTTGTGCCTTCGGCTCACAGGTCTACCGGGCCTCTACAGTGTGCCAGACGCCGGGGCCCATGCAGAAGCACACAGGATGTGGTCCCCCACCTGGAGTTTGCACCCCACTGATGTCCCCCTGGTAACATGCTCCTCGGCCCACAGCAGGCGCGTAACCATTTTTAAATACATGACAATACAAGGAGAAACAGCGGAGCGAGCGTGAGTTCTTTCGGGCCTGTTACGGGAGCTCCCTAGACCCGCCTCTGCGGCCTGAGTCCTCCCTCCGGGGGCTAGCACCTTCACTGTCCCTCTCGTGACCCCGTCTGACTTGTCCAAACTCCGGGTCCTGCCGCCTGGGCACCCCCCTCCGCCCCCCGCCCCGTCCTCACCTCGGTCATGATCATGTCCTGGCACTTCTTGACGTACTTGCCCTCGGCCTTGATGACGGTGTGCAGGAAGTCCAGGTACTGCACGTGCCGCCCGTGGGTGGCCAGCAGGTGCACGAAGTGCTGCAGCACGGGCTCGCCGATCTCCGCGCACAGCTGGTAGTTGTTCAGGAAGATGTGCTGCATGGTCTCGGCCTCCAGGAGCTGGGGGCGGGCGGGCGGCCGGTCACCAAGGGGGGCCCGGGCCCGCGCCCCGCCGCCGCCCCCGCCCCGCGCCCTTACCCCCGGCG
>NC_048222.1:28735216-28785084 GCF_002007445.2 Ailuropoda melanoleuca | reverse complement strand
GGGCAGGAGGGGTGCCCTGTCAGACCCCCTGGTCCAGCGGGCCCCGGCGTACCAGGGAGATTGGGACTCTGACCCCAGCCCTCACCCGACACTCAGGAAAACCCTCCCCTGCCTGGCACTCGCAGCCGTAGGCTGATGTCTCAGGCCACCTGCCATCAGGGCCAAACCCTGGACCCACAAAAAGTGCCCCCTCCTCCCCTAAGGAAAGAAATCCCACTCAGGCTTGTTTCAGAGGCGCCTCCCCCAGGAAGCCCTTTCTAATTCCACCCCTGCCTGGCTCACCCCCTCCCTGCCCTCTGCTCCCAGTGGGGAATTTAAAGCCTCCCAGAGCACACAGCTGCATCCTCGCGTGTCGGCAATTATGTAATAGTAATAACAGCAACTAATAATTCACACTGTACAGCACTTCTGGTGCAGGGTGCCTCATTTATCAGGTCCCTCGTCCCCCTTTACTGCTCCCCCCATCCTCCCGCCCCCACACCGCCCTGTAAGATGCTTCTGGGCAGAGACCACGTCTGTCCCAGACTTAGACTCGGCCCTTCCTCCTTCGTGCCTTCGGCTCACAGGTCTACCGGGCCCCTACAGTGTGCCAGACGCCGGGGCCCATGCAGAAGCACACAGGATGTGGTCCCCCACCTGGAGTTTGCACCCCACTGATGTCCCCCTGGTAACATGCTCCTCGGCCCACAGCAGGCGCGTAACCATTTTTAAATACATGACAATACAAGGAGAAACAGCGGAGCGAGCGTGAGTTCTTTCGGGCCTGTTACGGGAGCTCCCTAGACCCGCCTCTGCGGCCTGAGTCCTCCCTCCGGGGGCTAGCACCTTCACTGTCCCTCTCGTGACCCCGTCTGACTTGTCCAAACTCCGGGTCCTGCCGCCTGGGCACCCCCCTCCGCCCCCCGCCCCGTCCTCACCTCGGTCATGATCATGTCCTGGCACTTCTTGACGTACTTGCCCTCGGCCTTGATGACGGTGTGCAGGAAGTCCAGGTACTGCACGTGCCGCCCGTGGGTGGCCAGCAGGTGCACGAAGTGCTGCAGCACGGGCTCGCCGATCTCCGCGCACAGCTGGTAGTTGTTCAGGAAGATGTGCTGCATGGTCTCGGCCTCCAGGAGCTGGGGGCGGGCGGGCGGCCGTCACCAAGGGGGGCCCGGGCCCGCGCCCCGCCGCCGCCCCCGCCCCGCCCTTACCCCCGGCGTGAGGAAGAGGTGCAGGTGCTTATGCAGCAGGGCCTGGTTGCCGGGGTTCCCGGCGCAGAACTTCTGCAGGAACTGGTGCGTGTAGCGCAGGATCTCCAGCATCTTGCCGTCACCCTGGGCACCGGGAGCGGAGGACGAAGGTGAGGCCGGCCTCGCGCCTGAGCTCCAACGGGTGCGGCCGGGGCTCAGGGCTTGGGATTGGGACCACAAGGAGGCCAGGGTCAAGGTGAAAGCTGGGCCTCCAGGTCAGGATAAGGAAATGTGTGTGGGGCGCCTGGGTGGCTCCGTCTGTCAAGCATCTGCCTTCGGGGTCCTGGGATCAAGCCCCGTGTCGGGCTCCCTGCTCAGCACGGTCTTGCTTCTCCCTCTCCCTCTCCCCCTGCTGTGCTCTCTCTCTCTCAAAAAAAAAAATTAAATTAAATTTAAAAAAAAGGAAATGTGTGAAGGGCTGAGGGGCAGAGGCTGAGGTGAGGCCGGCGTGGGGGAGCAAGGCTGAGAGGTCTGGGTCCGGTGAATGCTGGGGTCAGGCCCAAGAGCCAGTGTGAGACTTGGGACATATGAAGATCAAGGTCAGCCGAAGGGAGGCGTGCAGGGTCAAAGGTTGAAATGATGCTAAATTTGGAGTCCAGGACCAGGTGTGCCTGGGGACAGGTCAGGGTAAGAGGTCAGAGTGAGGCTAGGGTATGAAATCAAGGTCAGGGGTCAGTATGAGGTCTGAGTTGACATCATGAGTCAAAGAGAGGCTGGGGTCAGATAAAGGTCAATGTGGATCAAGATAAGGAGGTGACAGGGGCGCCTGGGTGTCTCAGTCGGGAGCATCTGCCTTCGGCTCAGGTCATGATCCCAGGGTCCTGGGATCGAGCCCCACATCGGGCTCACTGCTCAGCAAGGAGCCTGCTTCTCCCTCTGCCCCTCCCCCTGCTCATGATCTCTCTCTCTCTCTCTCTCTCTTTCTCTCTCTCTCAAATAAATAAAATCTTAAAAAAAAAAAAAAAAAAAAAAAGGATGAGAAGGCAACAGTCACAGGTTACAGTGAAGCCGAGATGTTCAGGGTGAGGCCAGAGGGGACAGAAGCCAGGGTCAGGGTCAAGAATCAGGGGTGAGGCTGGGTTAGGTCAGCATGCGGGATTAGCGTGTGGTGTGGGTTAGGTCAGGGTTCAGGGAAAAGCTGTCCCCGGGAGTCAGAGGTCAGAAGTCAGAGGTCACCTTGTCATAGGGGATCTGCAACAGGTCCAGCATGACCTTGTGGGCGTCCATGTTCTTGAGCAATCTCTGCTGCTTCTTCCTCATCTGCTCCCCCACACCGCACATCTTGTTCAGCCGTTCCAGGATCTGCGGAGGGCAGGGGGGTGAGCCCAGAGCCCCTTCCCTCCTCCTCCGGCTCCACCCCCCTGCCCCCCCCAACTCCGGCTGGTCAGAGTCCACTGCCAAGTCCAGCCAAGCCCCAGCTCGCATCGGGGACAGGAAGGGGGAAGGAGGCCACGGTCACTGAGGCAGATCACCACAACAAGGCAGGGAAACACTAAAAACCCAATTCCACCCATAAAAATAAATAGAACAATATGACTGTGAAATGGAACTTCATTAAATTCCTTCCGCTTTAAAATAATTCCATCTGGACCTGGGCAGGCTTGTCTTGAACGCACAGGCAAAGCCGGAAGATGTGTATTTGAGGGCCAGTGGCCGGCAGAGTGGGGAGGCAGGAGAGGCCAGGCCCTGGAGCCTCCAGGGGGGCCTCAGGGTCCCAGGCCACTCACGCCCTTAACGATCTGGTAGTTCTCACTGCTCTTCTCCCCAGGTGGGTGCAGAAAACCCTCCTCGTCTGTGGGCCGCTGGGAACACAGGGAATGGGGAGTGCGGGTCAGGCGGTCCCAGGCCTCGCTGGGAGCCCTGGCCTCCCAGCTCCCTGCCACCCCGCTCACCTCCTTCTTGTCTTTGGCAGCACCTGTGTCCACCTCCTCGCCCTTGCTGCTGCCCTTCTTGTCCACCCACAGCTCCGACTTCTCCACCATGGTCCGCAGCCGGTCCAGTTCCGACTTGATCACCTTGTAGTTCTCCACATCCTGAGCGGAGATCAGCAGCTGCACCTGAAGGGTGGTGATGGGCATGCCTGGTGAGACGGGCACCCCGGGTCCACTGCCTCATAGACACCCCCAGTATCTGCCCTGTTCCAGGCCTCTGCTCCTCCTCAATGCTGATGGCCACCGGGCCATGCTCCACCACCTCCGGGAAGCCTGCCCTGATGGACGAAGGCCTCCCTGCACTCCTTGTCATGAGCTGCCTCCTCAGCTGGCTTCCGCTGCTCATTGACTGGTGCGGCTAAGGCCTGTCACTTGGTTACTCCAACCCGAAACAGGGCAGGACAAAGAATACTGGCAGCACTGAGTGCCCGCTGCAGGACAGCTGTGAACCTTGGCTCCCACTTCACTCACTCTGGTCAGGGTAAGGGAGGAGAGCTTCCCGGGCCTCAATGCCCCCTCCGTAGAACGGGAATGAGAATAGTAACTGTGTTGCCAGGGCCGCTGCGAGAAGTCCACTAATGCGAGGCCAAGGCTCAGTGCCTGGCACACGCCCGTTAAATGCCAGTCGCCTTTCCCAGGTTGCTGTCGAGACCACACGACATCACAGTCACAGAACCAGTCCCCTTAGCGAGGGCTGCCTGCATGCCAGGTGTGATTTGAAGCACTTAGCAAAGGCACACATGGTATGGTTTGTGTTTTATCAAGTGCTGTCCGCCTCATAAAAAGCGACAAGCCTTGAGTCAGGCTGAGCTGTCATAAAGGTGGCCAATACTTGGCCTTCACCTCTCAGGAGCTCTGCAAGGCCGAGCCCCCCAAATAAGCATCTTGAGCTAACCGCCCGTGCTCAGCACAGGCCAAAGCACGGCCAGGGCACCCACCCACTCGGTGCCCAGGCCAGGTGGTCCGGGAAGCCCCCCGCGGCCTCCTCCCCGCTCCCCAGGGGCCGGGCGGGGGCTCGGCCGGAGCGGCACCTGCTTGAAGGTGTGCACGGCCTCCTGGCGCTGGCTGAAGTGCTTGAAGAGCAGCTGCAGGGCCCCGGAGACCAGCGGGGCGTAGTCGTGCATGGTAAGGTGGATAAGCACACGCAGGAACATGCGGCCGCCCTCGTCGTCCACCTCCAGCATGCTGCTGGTCTTCCTGTGGCGCCGGGGGAGGGGCACGCTGGGCACCAAGCACCCCGCTGCCCGGCGGTAACGGCGCACTCCCTGCTCCCTGCCCCCCCCCCCAGCGGCTGCCCCGCCCAGTTTAAGACTGGCTCAGAGTAGTGAGGACTTCTCCCCAGGGTGTCACCAGCCACCGCCCTGAGCTCCCCGAGTGATCCCCATGTTCCCTGAGATCCCGCAGGCCTCCCCTTGATTATGCAGCTGAAGCAGGGACTCTTCACAGGGGACCCACAGACACCCCCCCAACACGGCCAGGGGTTCGCGGAGATCGGCTGGGGCCAGGAACGGAGGGTGGGGAAAATTCACATCTTCGGTGGTACCAACCTCTAACTACAATGCAGCATTTCCTTCAGTGAGGAGAAATTAGCAGTACCTGTGATTTTGTCACCAACAACAATCACAGATGTTCTCCCCTTACGGTTGTTACAGGAATTGTGAATCCCGTTCACATGCATCACTCCTTCGAAACCACGGTACTAATTACACACCCGGCCCAGCTCGTTACTTAATGTGTTAATAAAGAGCTGCATATCTAACCGTCACTTCAAATTTGTTTTCTTCAATATTTTGATAACTGCATCTCAAAGCTCCTGTTTCCTTTGTAATTTACATGCTTTATTTTATGAATTTAAAACTCATTCTGAGCCGGGGCTCCAGGGCTTCACTAGATGCCAAGGGCGTGGCACAGAAATGGTGAAGAGTCCCCAGCTCCCAGGGCGCCCCTTCCCCACCCCAGCCCTGTGTACAGCAGGCTATCCCCCACACTCTCCCCTGCTCCCCTCCAGCTACCTGGCCCAAGTCCCGATGCACAAACAGAGCTACAACTGCCCTGGGTGAGGTTAGGGGAATGACCAAGATGACACAAGGGCCCAAGTGGCCCCTATATCACCGGGGCTAGGTAGGCATGAGAGGGCAAAAGCACAGAGCCAAGGAGACCCCTGCCCCGGAGCCTGGTAAGGTTCCTGCAGACCCAGGAGGAGGGGCCAGCCCCAGCCTTGGAGACCCCAAGGACGGGGGTACTCACACCATGTCAGCATAACCCACCCAACTGCACACACCACCCCCCACCTCAACCCCGGACTCACCCCACTCCGAACATGGCCTCCGCCTGCTCCCCGATGCGTTCCAGGTTCATATTGGCAGCTGTGGGGAGCAAGAGTGGGTGGATGGGGGCAGGTGGCAGGTCCGTGCCCAGGAAAGATGGGGAGCACAGGGGTGAGGGAGCAGGGAGGTACCCAAACCACCCCGTCCCCTGCACTGGTTGGGTGGCAGCCCCAGTTGCATGTGCCTTCCCAGGGTAGGGGTGGAGCCAGCCAAGGCAGGGTCCAGAGCAGCCCCACTACCCTGCAGGGGCGAGCAGAGTTCTGAGCTGGGCATCAGGGGACCTGGGTCCTGGTCTGGTTCAGCCTCTGACTGGCTGTGACCTCGGGCAAGTCCCTGCCCCTCTCTGGGCCTCAGTCTCTCCATTTAGGAGATGGAGAGAATGATGTCTGCCTTTGCCTCTCACCGTGGCAATTAAATGGGCTAGGAAACAGAGGCAGGGCTGGGGAGCTGGCCCCAAGGCATCCTCCAGCCTCCACCCCACTAATGTGTACCCCTGGATGAGCCACACAGCCTCAGCCTGAAGGCGGGGGGAGGCGGGGGTGGGGGCTCACTGGTGGAGTCGAAGGCCGGGGCTGTGCCGTCGGCCCCGCTGTCCTGCATGGGAAACACTTCCACAAACTCCTTCTTGAAGACGGAGAGCAGGTAGGAGATGCGGTAGTCCAGGCGGACGTTGAGGATGAACTGGAGAAACAGGGAGGGATGGGGTGAGGACTGGGCTGAGGTCAGAAGGCCAGTCGTGCCCCAGGAGCGGGGAAGGGGTACCCCTAACGAGCTCTAGCACTCAGGGGTCTCGGCATAGATGTTCCAGCTACTGTAGGACATCGCAACCTAAAAAATCAAGACTCCTGTCCCCGGGGAGGTCCAGAGTGCCCTCTCCTCCACTCTCACCCCAGTGATGAGGGATGACACCTCCCCTCTGAATGAGGCAGAGACCACTCGGTCCCCCCTTCCCAGGGAGGACACTGACAGGAAAGAGAACGAAGCTTCCCAGGCCCAGAGGCCAGCTCTCATCCTCCTGCCCTGCCCTGCCAGGGGCTGGAGGGCAGGGGGGTGTGGAACTGAAGACTAGCGGGGAGCACGAGAGGCCAGTGTGGGGTGGGGTGGTGAGGATAGAGGGTTTGCAGACACCCTTGACTGGCCTCTATCCTTATGAGGCACAGAGCTTCTGGCCACACCCCACGACGCCAATCTGGAAGCCTTTAGCTCCTAGAATGAATCAGAATCCTCTGACTCCCCTGCCCAGGCCCTGCCCAGAATGCATGGAGGTCACTGGNGTGATGAGGTTGGGGAGTATCAGTGAGGTTCAGTGGGGTGGAGTCTGCAGCCAATGACCAAGAAAGAATTCTTGAGGCCTCTTTGGTGCAAAATTGGTGGTTTATTAAAGCATGGGGACAGGACTCCTGGGCAGAAAGAGCTGCTGCCCCAGGGTTGTGAGGGGTGGCTGATTATATACCATGAGGTTGGGGGAGGTAAGGAAAAAGGGAGGTTGAGGAAATACTTTCATATGTTAAAGAAGATTCACAAGATACCAAAGGCCTTGCCATTGTCAAATTAAGGTTGTTTTGCCCTCTAGCAAGGCATTAACATTAAGATAGTTGGGAACTTCCTGGAGCCTGCAAATTATAAGGACATTTAATTGTATCTACATTCCCTTCTGGAAGCTAGGTTATTGATAGAAATGCTTCGTTCTTGTAAACTGCTAGGACATTTGTAAACCAAGGGAGATTTAAGTCTCAAAAGCAAGCATTCTTAGCACTCCCGGGGTCCTAGCGGCCCCTTCTCCAAGTGTTGCTAGGGGGTCTCGACAAGACCCGGAACAGGAAAGACCGTGTCTGCCTCACCAGGAAATGGGCTCTCAAAGCTCTAGCTCTGCTCCAAAATCACTGTAGGATGGCAATGCAGTACCCTCCCCGCTTCCCTTCCTCATCCGTACAATGGAGGGATAGATGGAGCTAGGCTTTCATGCACACCAGAATCACCCGGGAAGCTCGTCACAGCAGACTGTGGGCCTGCTTCGGGTGCCTCTCATCCCTACAGAGGTCTGGGGCCAGCCCAAGAACATGCATTTCTGAGCTCCCTGGTGAGACTGATGCTGCGGGTCCAAGGACCATGCCTTGGAAACCACGGGGCTACACAGCAAGTCACCGTGGAGCCCTCCAGTACTGGATACTGTGATCTGGGCAGGGGCTCACCTCCCAACCTCTCCGTCCCAGGCGCCCACTCTCCTGCCCTTTTCCCAGCACCCCCCAGCACTGTCCCGGCCCAGCCACCTGCAGGATTTCCAGGATCTTCAGCTTGGTCTCCATCACCACAATGTCCTCATTGTCCTCGAACTTGCTTCTATCCAGCGGCTCCGTGGGGCCAGCACCGGCAGACAGGCTAGGGGCGCCGAAGACAGACTGCTTGCGGCTCAGCACCATGGAGGACATCATGTGACCCACGCCCTGGATGGACCGCCGCACGTTCTTGCCTGCAGAGGGAGAAGCCCCAGGGGGTCATGGGGGTGCACAGCAGGAGCCCTGGGTCTGACCCTGTCTCTGTCAGTGGCGGGGCTCACCCGGAAAGGCTTCCTGGGGGAGGTGAGCTTTAAGCCAAATCTGGGCAAAGGGGGGCTGGCCAGGGCAAAGGTAAACTGTGTGCGGAGATCAGTGAGAATTCTCCCGCGGGGCATCCTGAGAGCTGCTACAGAGCATGGGGAAGGGACACCGAGTGGGGAGCACCAGGCACCAGGAGTCAGACTCTGCACTTTTTGATTAGAGGAGTGTATGCCACCTGGGGGTGTCCCTGAGGGCAGGGCTGGTCCCCCCCCCCTTGTCTGACCGGGAGCTCCTCAGGCAGGGCCTGCGTCGCCCCTCCTCCCTCCTATCTCCCCTCAGGAGCAAGCTGCGCTGGAAGGCAACTCCCCCAGACCCCGGGGTCTCCACAGCGCCTGGACAGGGGCCCCTCTGGTCCAGCAGAGGCCAGGAGACAGGCTGCACAGGTGGACTGATCAGAGAGGACTCTGGCACTAGGAGAGGGAGGAAGGCCAGGGCTGGGTGGGGGGTGGCCCTGGCCACTAAGCCTCACCGCCTGAGTCATCGTAGGCCTGCAGCATGGCCGGGGGCCCCTGCACGCAGTCGATGATGCCCAGCAGCGTGCGAGTGAGCCGCAGCAGCTCACTGAAGCTGTAGAAGCCGAAGTAGATGAGATTGTGCGCCAGGCTGACCACCTGCGGGGAGGGGGCGGGGCCGAGGTGAGCGGGGCGGGGCCTCGCGAGGGGCGAGGCCAGGACGAGAAGGTAGGGCTGAGCGGGTGTTAGGAGCGTGGGATGAGGTTCCTCGGAAAAGGCAGGGCCTCTGGGAGCGCAGGGCTGAGAGGACACAGCCGCCCCTAGTGAGCTAATGAGGAAGCGAGGCCTGCAAGGAAGGCTACTCGGGATAGGGCAGAAACGCAGGAAGGTGGGGTGCTCCCCCTAGGGGGCCTGCAGGCGTCAGTGGACCAGGGGGAGGCAGCCCTCTCCCAGGTGGCAGGGGAGAAGATTTCCACTTGGGGAGTCCTGGTGGTCTATGCGGTCTCCCTGAACTGGCTGAGGCATGGAGGGAAGTGAGGTTGTAGAGCCCCCAAAGCGCCCCGGGGGGCAGCTGACGCCTAGCGAGGGGAAAACCGGGGCCCCCCACCCCGGGGCCCGCCTCGCCACCCCCCTGCCCAGCAACCTCGAAGGTGAGCTTGTTCTTCTCCTCGTTGGCAAAGGGCACGGCCTCGCCGACCACGTTGTTGAGGTAGTCCTCCACAAAGTCCATGGTGCTGGCAAACTTGTTCTTCTTGTCGTCACGAGAGGCGTTTAGGTTGGAATCATAGCTGCGGGCGGAGGCAATGAGGCATGAGGGTCCCCGAGATCCTCCCACCCCGGCCTCGCTTGGCCCACCCTCCGCTCCCCATCTCACTCTTTGATGGTGATGGCTGTGGGGATCTCGGTCCAGAGGCGGGCGAACTTGACCGGCGTGACCAGCTCCTGGGGGTCCCTGTCCACATGCACGTGCAGCATCAGGTGGCAGAAGGAGGCGCGTAGGTCAAAGGGCAGCATTTCGTCTGCCATGCACAGGAAGATGAGGTCAACGCCCAGCTGCTGCGAGATCTCGTCGATGGCCAGGTACTGGCGGTCCAGGCACATGCGGGCGAAGAGTTTCAGCTGGTACCTGCAGGGCGGGGCGGAGGGTGAGCCCGCGGCAGGTGGGGGCCAGCGAGGGCCGCCAGCACTTGGGCCTGGGCTGGCAGGGGCCTTGGGAAAGTGGCAAAGGGACTTAGGTCAAACCAGGCACCTGCCCACGTAACAGAAAAGACAATTCTGAGTGAGCATTTGCAGCTCTCCCCCTCCTTGCAAAGGAGGAAACCACTTTCTGGCTTAGCCAGGACAGGTCTTCACTGGAGGAGGACTGGCTGAGCCAGAGGCTGGGAGAGGCACGGGAGGGAAGTGCAGTAGGGGGACGCGCCTCCGCAGAGCAGCGGGTGCGGGGGAGAGCCCTGGATGGAAGAGCAGCCAAAAGGAGGCCCGTAGACAGCCCTGCTCAGCACGGGGCGCTGGCCTGCCCTGGGCTTCCTGCTCAGAGCCCTGCCTTACCTGTCATGGCCCTGGCGCCAGACAGCCTGGGTTTGAACCGTGGCCCACCACTAAGGAGGTGTGACCTTGGGCAAATCCTTTCACCTCCCTTGCCTGTCTCCCCAACTCTGAGGGTGACAGTAGTCACAGGGCTATGGTGGGGCTTCAATGAGTAGCTGGGTGAAACACTTCGAACAGGGCCTGGTATATGGCCAGCATTGGATCAGTGTTATAGTCATCTTATTTTTCAAATAAATATGTGTGGAGACAGGTTTGGGGTTCATTCGGGCCCCGGGCCTGGGCTGAGCTCTGCGGGCGACACAGTCGTCCTCACTCAGCCTCCCCAGTGAAGGCCGCACAGCTGCTGGGCTCATCCCTCAGCAGGGACTGGCTGACGGCCTTCTGAGAGGCCCAGGGGCACCGGAAGCGCTGAAGGCCGGGAAGGAGCTGGCCCAGGGGCACCTGTAGTAGCTGAGCACGTTCTCGTCGTGGGCATTGCCCGCCCGCGCCTCCTGGGCCAGCTGTCTCACGCTCTTCTCATGGTGCTCGTTATTCTTGTCGGTCCAAGTGAGCCACACCTCCTCCTCCGAATACTCGATACTCAGGTACTCGTGGGACTGGGCCATCTCCTTCACTGGCCGAAGCCTGCAAACCGGGGCCGCCCGTCACAGGGAGTGGGGGCCGGGGCAGGACGCCATGCCCAGGGCCCTCCGCGAGCATGCCCGGCCGCAAAGACCCCTCTTGGAGCTTGGCTGAGTGCCAGCTCAAACACACTCCTCAGACCACAAGCCTCTCAAGGACAGAGGGTCTGGCTCATTCCCCGAGGCCTCCTTGCTCACGCAGTGCCAGCACAGAGCCGGGCACGCAGCAGCAAGGGTGCATATCTGCAGACAGCAAGGGTGCCAGTTCCAGCCTGAACGCACACGGGGCCCAAGCTCTAGGGAGCCTGAGGAGCGGGGCAGGCTGGAGGCCGGGGTGTGGGCAGGAGACAGCACAATGGCTCACTCGGTCTGGATGAGAATGTCACTGTTCTTGGGGTCCAGCACACACTTGCAGATGAGCTCCTGGGTGACGGGGATGGCGATGTGGTTGGACACACACAGGTCCGAGAGGTAGTCCAGGAACCTGGGGTGGTGACCGCAGGGGTGGGGAGGGGGCTCAGAGGCCGGTCCCTGGTGGGGATGAAGCCCCCCTCCCTCCCCCGCTGGCAGCCCCAGCCCCCTGGAACCAGTTACTGCTTCTGCTTCTGCTCTGCCCCAAAGCTTGGGAGATGGGCGCAATGGATTGCCAGCGGCCCATGGAGGGACAAGTCATGGGCTGATCACCCCAGGGCAGGGAGAGGCTGGCTGGGGGCCCCGGGGGGTTAAGGTAAAGGGAGCCCAAGGACGAGGAGTGATTTTCAGAATATTTAACAACTGGTTCGATACAGGCACCGACTTTGTCACCAGAGAAGGGTCTTGGGGCTTCTGCTGTACCTGGCATCAAACCCCTGGCTGTAAGATTGGGCCACACTTGCGAGGGGTCCCGGGGAGGGGCTGCAGAGGCCAGAACCTCAGACACATGGCACTTCACCGGTGGAGGCAATGGTTTTTCAGTATTTTAACCACCAGCACCCGCCGCCTCTGTACCCTGGGAGGGCCGGGAAGGGGGAGGGAGTGGGCGCAGCAGGGAGGCGACCGGGCTCACCTGGGTTCCCGGTTCTTCCGCACGAGGCTGACGAAGGTCTCCACCTCGGTCTTGGTGATGTGCTTCTCCAGGAGCTTGCGGTTGTTGTGCAGCAAGGCGGTGATGGTGTCTTCCGCCAGGATGTCGTAGCCGATCTGGGACTGCATCATCCCAAACTGCTTGGCAATGTGCTCCTGGAGAACAGACGAGCTGAGTGCTGGGGAGCCCGGCTCTGCTCCAGCACACGGCCCCAGACCTGGGGACAGGGGTCCCCCTTGCGGGCAGGGGACTCCGGCTAGCCAGGTGGAGGTCTGGGAGAGGAAATTCGTGCTGGGCAGCGGACTGGGTTTACATAACAGACTTCTTCAGCTCCCAGCCTGTCTCCCGACCAGAGTGAAGCCTCCGTGAGGGAGGAAATTGTCTGGCAGGATGGGCTGCATAATTTGTGGGGCCCTGCGCAAAATGAAACAGTAGGACCCTTCTTCAAAAATCGAGACTTTCAAGACGGGCACAGCGGAGCATCAAACCCAGCTCGAGGCCCTTCTGAGCACAGAGGCCGACTGCACACCCACGAATCTGGCCTTACTGTCTGGTTCCCTACTGTATCCCCGGGGCCTAAAACAGTGCCTGGCACACAGCGGATGTGCACCTCCGAAACTATCTGCTGAATGAACAAAAGAAGGAGTGAGGGAGTGAGCAAGCCAGTGAGTGGGTGAGTGGGGCCACGGGGGCCAGGAAGGCTTAGGCCGGGCGGGGGTGGGGGCAGCGCACCTGATTCTTGCGGTAATCCTCCTGGGAATGCCGCAGCACCCGGTAGCAGAGACGGAACATGTGCTGGTAGGGGGCATTCTTCTGGTCTGATAGCTCCTCCAGTCGCACCAGGGGGCCCTCACCCCCCTTGTCACGGAAAGGGGCCTTCAGAATGCCGAAGATCTGGGGGAGAAGAGAATATGAGGAGCCATCCCCCTACACCTGCCTGCACCACTCATTATCCCAGGAGCCCTCGGCCCCTACGTCCCTCTGCCCCAAAGCCACACCGACATGAACACCGAGCTGATTCTAAGCTGGACTGAGACCCAAGCCCACCCACCATCGGCCCCACTTCCAGCCCCTACTGCCTTCTTCTGGCCGGGATCCCAACGCTGGCCTCAGCCCACCCGTCCCCGTGTGACTAACACCAACTCAGATCCTGGGCCTGGCTCGGCGTCTGAGGGAAGAACTCAGGGGTCTCAGGTAAGAGAAAAGTCAGGTCAGTCTGCTGCAGCCAGAGCCTAAGAGCCCAGACACAAACCTGCCTCATCAGAAAAAAGGTTCATGTAGGGCCCCTGGGTGGCTCAGTCGTTAAGCGTCTGCCTTCATCTCAAGTCATGAACCCAGAGTCCCAGGATCAAGTCCCAAGGCAGGCTGCCCCCTCAGCGGGGAGTCTTCTTCCCCCTCTGACTCTCTCCCAACTCATGTGCTCTCTCTCTCAAATAAATAAAATCTTTTTAAAATGTTAATGTAATTAATAAAAGTTAAAAGCAGGGATTGGGTGAGTGTGAAAAACTGTTCTAGAACAGAAACCAAAGAAATACAACCAAATGGAATGAGAAAACCTTTGTGGGATCCTGGTTCAAAAAACAAGCTTTAAAAAGACATTTTGGGTAAAGCAGAGAAATCTGATATGGATTGGTATTATTACTAATATTCTTACATGTGGTAACAGTATTGTTACCCCCCCATAAGGGAGGACAATGCCCTTACTCCCGGACACGCACACTAAGAAACTCAGGGGTGAGGTGCTCCCCGTTTGGAAATGCACGGGTGGAAAGACGGATGCATAGTTACGGAAAGCCAAACCGGCAAAATGGTAAAAAGTGGATTCAGGCAGTGGTTGTACAGTCTTTATTGTACTATTTTCATTACTTTCTCAACATTTGAAAAGTTTCACAATCAGGGGCGCCTGGGTGGCTCAGTCAGTTAACCGTCTGCCTTCGGCTCATGTCATGATCCCAGGGTTCTAGGATCGAGTCCCGCACTGGGCTCCCAGCTCAGGGGGGAGCCTGCTTCTCCCTTTCCCTCTGCCTGCCACTCCCCCTGCTTGTGCTTGCTCTCTCTGTCAAATAAATAAATAAAATCTTTAAAAAAAAATAAAGAAAAGTTTCACAATCAAAACTTAGAAAAAAATATTTTTTAAAGTAATCTCCGCACCCAGCAGGGGGCTCGAACCCACGACCCTGAGATCAAGAGTCACACACCACAGACTGGCTCAGCCAGCCAGGCACCCCAGAAAAAATATTTTTTTAAAGATTTTATTTATTTATTTGAGAGAGAGAGCAGGAGCCGTGGGGAGGAGGCAGAGGGAGAGGGAGAAGCAGACTCCCTGTTGAGCAGGGAGCCTGACATGGGACTCGATCCCAGGACCCTGAGATCATGACCTAAGCCGAAGGCAGACGCTCAGCCGACTGAGCCACCCAGGCGCCCCCTGCCTGTTTTTTTAAAGCACAAGTTCTGGGGCACCTGACTGGGTCAGTCTGTAGAGCGTGCGACTCTGGATCTCCAGGTTGTGAGTTCAAGCCCCACACTGGGTGAGCAGAGTTACTTAAAAAAAAAAAAAAAGACAAGTTCTGGACCCAACATCCTGAGTTCAAATCCCAACCCTGCTGCTTCCTAGCTGCATACTCTCAGTCGACTCACTCCAACCTCTATGCGTTAGTCTCCTCACGGGTAACATGGGGATCATACTAGTACCTCCCCCAGGTGGAGGGGATCGGCTGAGCCAATAGGTGTAGGGCACTTAGGGCAGTGCCTGGCACGTGGTCAGTGCTCAAATACTCATGTTCTAAAGAGGGGTGAAGAGAAGCTGCAGAGAGATGGCCCCTCCCCCACAGGTATGCACACGCACCTGTTTGAGAATGTTCTGCTCCCTCATCAGCTTCTGCCGTTCCCGGTTGGGCTTGGTGACCATGATGTCCAGCACATTCTGCCCATTGTTGGGGACGTCACTGACGAAGAACACCAGGTCCTCCAGCAGCTGGATGACAAACCTTCATGACGGGATGAGAAGTGTGAGGCACCAACCCTGGGAAACCCCCGGGACCCACCCATCACAGGCCCCTCGTGGGCAACCAGCCCTGCCCCAAACACGCTCTCATCAAGTCACTTGCCCGCCCTGCTATCCAAAGCACGAACCCCGTCATCGGCCTTCAACTTCTCTCCCCAGCTTCACCCCAAAAGGCTCTCAAGCACGCCCCTTACCCCACCCACCCTGGATTCTAAAATGCCCCCAAAACAAAGAATCTCAGCATACTCGGATCTGGAAAGGAACAACAGAGCACAAGGCAGCATGTCTGGGGTGAAGGGCTCTGCATTTCCGTCCTGACCCTGCCACTTAACTAGCTGTGTGACCATGGACAAATCTCCTAACCTCTCTGAGCCTCAACTCATCATCAGGGTTGGTTCTGGGAGAACATGAGCAGTACATGAGGCAAGGGCCCAGGGCCCATCCACCAGAACCTGCCAGAACCAGTCCCCACCTCTGTCTCCCCCACCCCAGCCAGCCAAGCCTGCCGGGCTTCTGCTCTGTGACCTCTTGGTTCATGAAATGCAGACCCTTCGAGGGCTCTGCTGCGCGACCCACCTGCGGTCATTCTGGCTGATGAAGCCCTCATTGAGTTTCTCCACGGCACTGGCCAGCATGGAGCTGGCATCGTTGGCGAAGTCCAGGTCTCGGATCTCGGACACGGGCACCGACACGATGGCAAAGGCCTCCTTGTCCTCCTTGGTGGGGCAGGTGCCCAGCTGCAGGGACAGAGGTCAGCAGGGCACCCAGGGACAAGCCAAGGCCCAGCCCAGCCCCCCGGCCCCAGCCCCCCAGCCCCGGGCGGCTCGCACCATGAGCCGAATGGGCCGCTCCTCCTCGATGTCGATGGGCACGTTGGTGCTCTGGATCCACGTGTTGGTGCACAGGTGCCGCAGCCGCACGTAGGAGTTCCTGCAGGCAGGGCGGGGGTGGCGCACAGCAGCAGGCCTCAGGTCGCAGCCCCGCTGTCTGCCCGCCCTGCCCCACCACGGCTCCACAGCTCCACCTGACTCCACGGCCACGGGACAGGGGAAGCCGTCCCCTCCGGGGGAGGGGCCCAAGCCAGAGGAGAGTGGCCAGCGAACAGCCCCGAGGCCCTGTGCTGCTCTTAGCCACGTGCCTCACCTGCACTCCCAAACCCAGAGCGTTCCAAAAGCCCAGGCTTGTTTGTAAACTTGAAACCAAGATTCATTTGGACAAGTGAGACTATTTAGACGATCTATCCCACTTAGCATCAAGACGCGCGCGTCTCAGCAGAAACACTCTTGTCTCTGATTATGAAATGTAATTACCTTTCTGAGATGGAAAACAATCTGAATCTCAAAACGCACCTGGCCCCAGGTTTCAGGTAAGGGCTGGTGGGCCTGCAGGGAGTGACCCCACGACGTCTCCCATCAGCCCTGTTATGGGTGGACTCGATATCCCCACCTGACAGATCCGGCAGTCGGGGGAAAGTGACCGAGGAGGCGGCCTGACGTCAGACAGCTAGTAAATGCCAAAGCCTGACTGACACCCGGGAAGTTTCATGATGTTACGTCCTCACATCTAGGGTTGGGCGGCCTTAAAGATCAGGGACCCCCCCCGCCGCCGTGTGCCGTGGACAAACTCGTGCAGCGGGTGCTTGAGCGTGCAGACCGACGGGGGCAGGTGGCCAATAACACTGGACAGAAGGCATTTTGATAGAGCAGCTAGAACAAGGCAGCGCCCAGTGCGCACAGAACCCGGGGCCGGGCACACGGCATGCATTCGGTGGTGGTCAGCTGCTCCCAGCTCCGAGAGCTTGGTCCCCAGCGGGACAGGACAAGCAGGTCCTGAGGCCAGAGGAGCTCAGGAGAACAGAGGAGCGTGGGATGCAGGGAGCCCAGGGACAGGACGGCACAGCCTGGGCACCCGGTCAGCCCCCAGGCACACGGCACCCACTCACCGGGGCACAAAGGAGTCGGTTTTCTGCAACGTGGTGGGGTCCAGCTCAAAGAGGGAAGCGATGTCATTGCCGTGGGGCACAGCCACCAGGCGGTACTTAATCTTCTCTCCAGCGTTCCGGCGACCTACACGACCCTGAGCACCCTGGGATAAGGACCCCAGCTCAGGCAGAAGCCTCTCCCTGCTCTCGGAGCCCCCCGAGAAACCACCTGGGGTCCCACCCGAGGGGCCTTCTCCCTCCAGCTCACCTCCCAGGGTTTTCCAGCCAACCCCCACGGTCCCCCTTCCCCAGGCCCTGGAGCCCTGCTCTGGTCCTCACCATTCCTGCTGCCTTGGGATCACAGGCATCACCCTTGTAGCTGGGGTTCTCCTGAACAGACACAAGATGGGGACAGCTACTGGATACTGAGCTATTCTCGCATGACACCCACCCCAAAACAAGGTCCACAGAGGACCCCAGGTAGGGGCAGGGAGCCCCCGCCCTCGCAGGGCTACGCACCCAGCACTAAAGCCCAAGTCATTCCTGAAGAAGCGACCAGTGAGAGCCCCCGGGCCCTGCCTTTCATAGCCCTCTTCGTGGATCCACAAATGAGTACACACACACACACACACACACACATACACACACACGAATGCCCCGTATACACAAGCCTGCGTGTTATGGACAGACATGTGCAATGTAAGTTATATGAGGGGTGGGAATCTGGCTGGCTGTGGATTCCACAGCACGCAGAATAGCTCCTGGCACATCGTAGGGGCACGGTAATATTCATTAGGCTTATCTGCAGTCACACTCTTATTTCATAGTATTTGTTAAATGCAAGAGTGCAGATAAGCCAGGGTCCGCAGACACATGTGTCTATGCGTGCAGCCACAGGCTCGTGCACACCCACATGCACACACAGCCCGAGCTCCCGGGGTGCCCTCTACCTCCCCACTCACCTCGGCGGCCAGGTAGTTGCCTGTGGCCAGGTGCTTGAAGCGGTACAGGCCGTTCCAGTGGCCAGCTCCTCCGCGGCAGGGGTCGTGGTGGACCACCTGGGGGGTGCAGGGGTGAGGCAGGAAGGGGACACTGGCCAGGAAGGGGTAGCTCAGACCCTGGGGAGGCCTGGATAAGTGGCACCCGGAACTCCCCCCACCCCCACCTCCTACCCTCCAGGGTGATGAGGGAAGAAGCGGCGGGGCCCAGGGCTGGTGAGGGGGCTGGGTCCAGGGTAAGAGGCAAGTGCTGACCTCCACCTCCCAGAGAGCATTGGAGCTGGTGGCCGAGGTGGCAGACTGGCGCAGCGTGGTACGCAGGAACACCTGCAGCTTGCCCCTGTACTCGTCACACGTCAGGAACTTCTCCTGCTCCGCGTGGAACAGCCGCACCACATCTCCCTGCAGCCGTGGGTCATGGGCTCAGGACGGACCGGGACCTTCCCAGGGGCCAGCCCCGCACCCTACCCTGCCTCAGATGCGGGCACAGCTGGCACGGCCCCCCCTGCTCCTGGCAGAGCCAGCAAGCTGAGGGCGAGATGCGTGCTTAGCCCCACTGGAGGGGGCCAGGGCCAGGGGCTGGCCCCTCAGCCAGGCGCTCTGCCCAGACCCCAAATCTAGAACCTCAGATGACTGGGGTGGGACACACTCTTATCCAGAACCTTCTCCAGCCTCCTATGTCAGGCCCACCCTTGAATGTCTCCTTCCCTGATTTGTACTTCTAGTACCCCACCTGACCTCCAAAGGCCAAACTCGAGTCACCCCCTCTGTGAAGGCAGGAGGGATATCACCTCCCTTGGTGCTGAATGACCCCCAAATAGGGTCATTCTTGCCCATTTCTTCTATCTCCACGGCCTGGAACAGCTGGAGTGCAGAGACTGTGGCCTATTCATCTCCGGAGCTTTGGACATAGACCAAGTTTGGACCTGGTTCTGCTTCTCAAGCTGTGTGACCTTGGATAAGTCCCTTCACATCTCTGAGCCTCAGTTTCCTCTTGTGCAAATGGGGATACTATGACCTCCTTGCAGAAATTGCGAGGACTATAATTTGTATAATAACACTGCACGCTTTCCACATGCCTGCCAGCCGTGAGCCCTTTACGTGAACTTCTCACCTCATCCTCACAGAACTCCCTGGGTACCTAGATCATTATCCCCATGTTACAGGTGGAGAGACTCAGGCAGAGAAGGTAAGTGTCCTGACGAGGGTGACACAGCTAGTGGCAAAGGGGACATGAATCCATGGCGCAGCTCTCAGCTCGTGGCTGCCACACCTGTTCCCAGCCCTAAGTCCCTAACGGCATTATCTGGCTTCCCTACCCTGCACCCGACACAAAGTCCTCATCACCACCTGTGGAGTGAATGCGCAAGTGAGCCAGCGAGGGAGTGTGTGAGTGCGTGAGTGAATATACAGAGATGAAGCCAGTTACTTTGGCAAAACCCCCTGACTTCTGTACCCATGCAGTACAGGGCGAGAGCCACAAAAGGGGCGGGCTCAGCACACTCAAACCTCCTTCCAGGCTGCCTGGCCTCTAACATCAAAGCCATGTCAGATTCACTGAAACCAGTCCAGGCCACTCATGGGGTTTGGCCCAACAATGCTTCATTTTCTAAGAGCCACACAGATCTGGGGCGGGGAATGTGTAATCAGAGAGGGCTTCCGGGAGGAGGTGGCACACAGGCTGAGGCTTGATCGATATGTGGATAATGTGCAGGCTTCAGGGAGGGAGAGAAAGGCATTTGGACAGAGCTCGGCTGGAAGGGAAAGAGCCCCCAGGCAGAGGCAGGGGGGGCGGGTGGGGCAGCCTGAGGGGGCAATGCAGTCCGACTGAGCGGCCTGGCTGGGACGTGAGGGTAAAGGGAGCCACTGCAGGCTTCTCAGCAGGGCAAGAGGCAGTGAGCACAGGGCAGCCGGACTCCTCAGGTGGCCGCTCTCAGGCCTGTCACCTGTCCCTACATGGCCCTTTCATGGCCCGGTGCCTGCCAATTCCCCTAGCTGAGGGGTCCCACCCTCTCTGCTACCCCCCAAATCTGCTGCTCTACATATGACCTACGCCTCAATAGGCTGGCTCCACCCCCTGAAGCCCCACTTAAATCTCTGAGACCCCTCTCTCCCCCACATCTGGTTTTCAGGGCTTGTCTACACGTCTCTGCAGCCCTCCTACCCCCTCGCTCTGCTCCCTCCCTGAGTCGTTACCACAGTGTTTCCCAGCAGTACTGTGCCCGCAGGCTGAACCCCTCGCGCCTGCCAACCCCTATGTCCTAGCACCCACGCCAGCGGGTCCGGGACCCAGGCACAGGCCCTGACTCAGCAGCCTCAGGCCCTTGCCTAAGAGGGCACAGGGCAAAGGGCAGGGCGCCTGACCCGGCTCCACAGAGCCAGCGTGGGGAAGGGGACAGGGTGCTCAGAGGATCTGGGCCCCCAAGGTGAGGGAATGGGGGACCCTTAGTCCACTGGCACACCCTTAGCAAGAGAAAAAACGGAGGCTAGCCCGGACCCAGGAAGGATGGAAAGGGAGGCTTTGGTCCAGAGACAAGAGAAGGGGTGGTCCAGCTTGTGGGGGAGCAGGGGTTTGGGATGCTGTGGGGGTGGGGGAGGCTGAAGAGGATGCAGAGCCAGAGAAGGGGGCACATGGAGGGGAGGGTCTTAGCTGGGGTGGGGGTGGGGGAAGCGGGCCCTGCAGGGGAGGGGATGGGCAGGGCAGCCAGCAGGCAGGTGGCAGCCGTGAGGGGGGCGGGCTCAGTCCTTACCCCTTTCAGCACCTCCTCCAGGTGGTCTCGGAACTGCATGAACAGGTTGATCTTCCAGCTGGTGTTGCAGTTCACGGAGTTGACCTGGCAAAGGGCAGAGAGAACCCTGACGCCAGGCAGACCCCCAGCGGTTGGAGGCTGGGGCACGGGAAAGGTCCGGATGGGGTGGTGAGGGGAGGACCAGCCCAGCTCCTGTCAGAGCACAAGGAGGAGGCGTCTTCTCTCAGCCAGGGTCCTACAGGCCCCAGCCCAGTGGCCCTAGGGCTGCCAGCCTCGGGGGTGGAGAAGGGGGCAGACGTGGAGAAACAGGCAGAGGAGTGGAGAGACCCAGCTGGCGCAGCAGTCCAGGCGGGACCGGAGGACGAGAGTCTAGGCCCTCAGGGGCCCCGCCGTCCACTCACCTCCTTGCAGCCCGCGTTGTCACTGAGCTCGTAATTGCTGGCGTGCAGAGGCTGCCCAGCGTTGACAGGATTCAGGATCACCTTGTCCCCCACCACCACCTACGGGCACGGGCGGAACAGGGCACAGGTGGGAAGGGCCAGGCCTGCAGGACTCTCTCTGATCTCTGTCCACCCCTCTAAGAAGTGGGCGTGACCTCATCCAGTCCCCCCATCGGAGACCCTGCAGGAGCCACTCTGGAGCTGTGGCCTGCGCCTCCCACCCGCCCCTCCAGCCCGGGCCGGTCCTCACATTGTCCCCGTTGCTCCGCAGCTTCCAGAAAGGCTGGATGAAGAGCCAGGAGCCCTCGTTGCCTGTTGCATCGAGCGTCACCCGCATGGCGTTCTTCTCCAGCAGGGCCGGCAGCCGCTTGTTCACCGTCAGGTACTTGTTGCTCTTCATGTGCAGGAGCTGGGGGCAGGCGGGGCGCAGGTGAGGGCGCCAGGCCACGGGAGGTCAGCCCAGCGGGGAGGGGGGCTCTGGGGGGCAGGCAGGGCACAAGTGAGGGCACAGGGCCCCACGACGCCAGCCCAGCAGGGAGGGGGGCTCTGGGGAGCCCACTGGACCTTGGTCACAGCTGGACACACATACAGTGTCAGATATACAGACATAAACACACAAATTGAAACGCCTGCAGCCACACACACAAACACATGCCCCAGTCAGGCACCTGGGTGATCAGAAAGAAGCCAGCATTTCTAAATACTTGCTATGTGTTCATTCATGTAATCTTACAATGACCAAAAGGGAAGTACTATCACCGGCTGGATTTTACAGCTGGGGAAACAGAGGCACTGGGAAGTTAGGGAACTTGCCCGAGGTCCCAGAGCCAAGACTGGGACTCAGCCTGCAGGATCTGTGCTGGTGTCCAGTGTACCGAGAACCTGCCCACGGGCACAGCTCAGGCCACACAGCGCGACGCACACACAGAAGCAGATATGCAGTCACAGAGACAGCCCCGGCGCCACCCGCTGGGGACACAACCCCAGGAGGGCATGCCAGCCGCCAGCCACCACCGCCCCTAACAGCAGCCCCACGTCTCCAAGGGCGATGCAAGAGGGTCTCACCTGGATCACGCTGCCGTACTTCACCACGTCCCCGTGCACCTTCTTGTTCTCCGTGTCATTCTGCTTCTGCTCCATCTGGGCTGCGTGCTGCGCAGACACACGCAGAGGTGGAAGTCAGGCTCAGAAGCCTGCTCCTGCGGGGCCACGTCCCCTACCCCCACACGCGTGTGCACACACACACACACGCAGCTCCTGGCACTGGGCCTGGATTGACCCCCCAGAGGACATACAGCCCATCCCCTCCCTCTGTTGATAAGGGGCTGACAGAGCGCGGAGCATGCAGCCCAGGGGAACTGAGCCCCGATCCCCCGCCTCCTCCCCCCACCTCCTCTGGAGGGGACCTGCCAGCAGGCGCTTGAGCTCCCTCTGACACACCCTCTGACACCACCAGCAGACAGCCTACGCTGTGCCTCACTGCCCCCATCTTGGCAGAGTCCCGATGCCCCCAACAGGGGACGCCTGGCCCAGACCAAACCCTGACAGATGCGCCTGGGGCTACTTCCTCTTCCTCCACCGCCCTCCTCTGTGATATGTGCTCCTAGCCACTGCCTCCAGGGAGCCCTCACTGGTGGGCCACATGCAACTCAGACAGACCCAACCCTAGTGGCCCTCAGGATTTGGTTGGCTTCCCATTTAGGACCCTTTTTTAGGCACTTCGGTCACATTATCCTAGAAGCTGCCTAGGGATAGACTGACTCTATTTCCTCCATCAGACTGGGGTTTCCTAGAGACAGTGCTCTGTCTCCTCCATCAGACTAGCACTCCCTGAAAGCACTGGCCCTTCCACCCCTTGCTTCTCCTCAGTCCCATTATCCAGGCCTCATGACTGAGACTGGGGCAAGGGTGGCTGTTGGGGAAACTTGCCCTGTACCATGTGACTTGCCACAAACCTAAAGTGTGTGACGATATGACCGTGTGTGTGTGTGTGTGTGCGCGCGCGCACGCGCACGCACATGGAAACGCCCTACACCCAGGCCAGATCCCCAGCTCAGCCTTGGCCTACAACAGCAGCATGAAGGATGCCTGTGACAGACCCTCGCCGAGGAAGAAAGATGAGGTATTTATGACAGAGTTCAGGCAGCCCATCCCCCAACCCCCTCTTTCCAGCCCATTTCACACCCACCTCCTCAGGGAAGGGGCCACAGGGAAGCAACGTCTACATGACAGGGAGTGGGGCACCAGGCCTGAGGGAGGGCCTCAGAAACCGGCTGCAAAGCTGCTGACCACAGCCAAAGCCTCCTGGTCTTTTTTTCCGTAGGGACTGGGCTTGGGGCCCTGAGGTCTGTCCAGAGAGGACTGTTTAGGATGTCCACTGAGCTGCTGCCCCCAAGAGGCCCATGAGCAACCACCAGGCCCTTACATTGTGCACTGTCGATACGTCCAACAAGCCCAAGGTGGGTCAGAGATCTGGGGGCCATTCAGGCCCTACCACGAACTCACAGGATGAACATGGAGAGCCCAGCCCCTCTAAGGGCCCCAGGATCCAATTCTATAAAATGAGGGAGGAGGTTAAGACTGGTTCTCAAGTCAGGTTCCCTGGAACCACTGTCACCAGAAGCTAGTGGTAACTCCATGTACAGCTGTACAGGTTGTTCACTGCACCATGGTGTCCAGCTGAAGGGCTGGGTGGGAGCTGAAATCTGGTCCACATTTCACTCATCTGAGCCATGTTCCCTGGGCAGAGAGGACTACGCCAGCCTGGAGGAAGGAGCACATCCTTCTAACTGGCACAGAGGGCCATATAGATGGGTGGGTCACTGGCAAGGCACTCTACTTCCCCTCGCTCACCTCATTCGCACCCACGCACACCGATCTCTCGCATGCTTGGGTTTTGGACTCAGCCACGGGCCCCCTTGGGCTCTGATGAGCGGCCCCCCGCGTGCGCCCGGACCGCCGACGCATGTACACAGGTGCACCTGCCGCACACACCTGCAGCTTCTGGAGCAGCACCACGTCGGCGATCTTGTCCTTGTCCTGCTTGGTCTGCTTGGCCTTCCAGTACTGCTTCTGGGCCGAGTAGCGGTTCATGGGACACACCTTGAAGAGGCAGTCTGTGGGAGGGCAGGCAAAGGGGGAGATCCGTCTGCAACCCGGCCCCCAAATCCCACCTCCGCTCTCCCCATCCCTCCCCACCCTCCCGCCCCACTAGGGTGGAGAGGTAGCGGTCGGAAGAACCTGAAGAACTTAGAGGAGGCGTAAGCGCAGGATCGCACCGGGGAGGCAGACACATGCCCTCTTCCCTATGGGGAGTTATCAGAGGCCCCTGGGCCCCCACCCCAGCCCCGTCTGTGAACACTTCTGTGGCCACTGGTGACTGACAGCTAATAGCTGCATCCTTCTCTGGCCCACCGCCATCTCACCCACAGACGCCTGGGAAGTTACATCTTGCACCCCCCGGCTCCCCAGGAGCAGCTCATTCCAAGCGGCTGACACGCGCACACAATCTGCCCGGCCTCTGGAGGCGACCTGTGTGCGGTGCTGGTCACTCCCCAGCTCCCCGCACGATCGCCCTGAAACCACATCCTTGCTTGGCTCTTCCCCGGCCCTGAATGAGCAAGGCTCCCTCACTCCGTCCTCCTGAGACCCCTCCTCCACAGGCTCTGCTTCCAGGGAACTTGACCTAAGACCGGGCCCCTCAAAATTCCACAAACAGGTTCACTATTTCGGAGAGCAGACAAAACACCAGGATTTTCATAAGCCCAAAGTCCAGAGAGGGTGCCGATACTTCTACTTATCCAAAGGAAGCATGAGCTGGAAAATCCTGTTCTGAAGTGTGGCAGGAGCCGATGGAGGATTCTGGGTCACAGAGAAGCGCTGGCTCAGTGGCTGGCCTGGGCTGCCAACGGCATTGGCTATATGCTCCGTGGCAGTGAGTTCCCCGTCACAGGAGGGAATCACAGCCTGGACAAGGGGTTGGGCTCCTGGCCTCTTAGACCTCTCTGCACGGGGTCCAGCAGCATGGCGCCCAGGACGGGCCCCCCTCCTTTAGGCCTTTTCCATCCGCCCTTCAAAGGAAGGCTAAGTGCCTCTTCTGGTCAAAGCTGGTCACCCAGCCCCCAGGAACTAAAAGCAAAATGGGAGGCACCTGGGTGGCTCAATCGGTTAAGTTGCTGCCTTCAACTCAGGTCATGATCTCAGGGTCCTGGGATCGAGCCCCATGTTGGGCTCTCTGCTCAGAGGGGGCTCTGTTTCTCCCTCTCCCTCTGACCCTCCTCCCCACTTGTGCCCTCTCTCTCTGTGTCTCAAATAAATAAATAAAATCTTTAAAAATAAAAAAAAAAGCAAAATTGGATTTTCTATCACACCCATGAGCACGCAGCCCCTGGTGCCTTCAGGAAGAAAGACTGAGGGAGTCAAAGTTCAGCGAAGACGGAACTTCCTTGAAGGGAGAGGGAAAATGGCAATTGCATAAGTGGATAGAGTCACCAAGACCTGCCCTGCCTGGCCCACCTTGACACCACCAGCACAAGCGGGCATAGCTTCTAGAAATAAGCACTCAGTGTGTTGGACAGAGTAGGTCTTTACAAGGATCTGCTTAGCCCTCAAGAAGCAGCTCAGGTGTCACCCCCTCCAAGAAGTCTTCCTGCTTCTTCAGGCTGGGCTGGAGCGCCCAGGGCTCCCCAGGTCCCCCCGCTTACCACAGCAATCTCACTGCCTTGTTAGAGACCACCGGTTCCTTGCTGAAGTCAGAGCAGTGGCCCACGCCAGGGATTGTTTGGCAAAGTGGAAGGAGGGGGGTGGTCTCAAGAGAGGTAACAGCTGGCATTTAGTGGGCAGGACAGGGGAGCTGGACAGGACAGGGGTGCCGGGCACCGGCACCATAAAGATCGTCAGGCAGGACTCCTGCTGAGAACAGCGTTCCGCAGGCTCACAGTGGAGGGCTGCAGGCGGTGCTCGGGGCCCAGAGCAGCACACAGAAACACAAAGTATTTTTTGCCTGATTTTAGCAAACAGTGAATTTTTCAGGAATGTAACTCAGATATAAGCTAAGGGAATCTGTGTTGTCTTTTGTGTTGTTCAAACTTCACCAGGAGTTGTTTTTGTGTGTGTGTGTGTGCTGTTTCAGAGACTGCATCACTCGTGGCCGCGCCAGACGCTTGCGTTTGTGGCTGCCCTCGTCATGATTCACAGGCAAGCTCCGACTGCTTCCTTGGGCCTTCTAGTTGTGCCCGACATTGACTTCTAAAACGTGTATTACTTCATTAGAAATCGCTTTCCTTTTATGTCTCTTTTTTCTCACACTTAGGGCATTATATTGGCCCCGCTCCCTCCCCCTCCAGCTCCAGGCTCCCTCAGACCCTGGCCCTGGAGCCCCCATTTTATATGACATAAATGTAGACACGCATCGGTTGTATTATTTTCAAATTCCACTTAATCATAGTCAAGCTGCTCCCGTTCTGACTGGCTCATCGGTAGGTGGGCGGGGCGGCACGGAGCTCATCCCCATGTGTCCCCAGCGCCTAGCCCGGGGCTCAGCAAATACCTGCCAGATGAACACACGAACGGGACTCTCCTGTGGATGAGATGGGGCCTGAACTCATAGCTGAGAAGGGAGGGAAGGGATGAGGCACTGCAAGTGGAGGGAAGGGCAAGAGAGCGCCACGAGGACGGAGCAGTGAAGTGACAGCAGCCAGTCACACTGTGGGTCTGGGACGGGAGGGGGCGGGCCAGGACCCTGGGTCTGAGTGAGCCTGGAGCCCAAAGGCCTTGGTGATCATGAGCTCCCTGGTCTCCCTGCACCCCCACTCCTCCACCCCCCCACCACTCCCAATCCCGAAAAGAGAACAGAAGGAAAGAGAGATGCTGCCCCAGGTCGCCCTAGAGCAGAGGTTCGTAAGCTCTTCTGAACTGACTCACCGAGGAAAGACATTTTTGGATCACTATTACATGAAACAACACGGGGGCTTCCATCCCTGGTAAGCAGGGCAGGCTCTGACGGGGCCAAGAACTGTGGTTATAATATCTTTTGAACCAACCCAACCAGAAAACAACTAACACAACCGGATTTTTCAAATCGGTATTATTTTAAGACTTCTGAAAGAACAAAGAACTGACAAAATAGTGAAGAATTACTGGGCCCGAGCAAAGGATCAAAGGGAAGTTAGAGAGCTACAGAAACACCCAAGCTACTTTCACCCTGAGGATATTCACTGATTCCAGAAAACAGGCTTTTATGTGGATGGCTTCACCAGGTGATCGGGGCGGCGGGGGGGGGGGGGCAGAAATCCAAGGCAGGCCCATGGAAGGCGGGAGTCTAACAGGAGACCCCCATTCAATAAGCTGGGACTCCAAAGGGCTACACACCCAAGTGAAGGCTGAACCCGAGGCAGAACAGCTCCTTCCAGAAACTACAGCCCTGTTGGAATGCCCTGGATGGTGCAGGAAACCCTGAACCCGAGCCTGGCTTCGGGCCGTCTTGGACAGGTGGAGCCCCAGGAGTCTGGGGCATTAGGATATGCACACCCTCTCTCGAAGAAGGTACCTTCCTCCTGGTCCACAACCACTCATACCAGATTTCTCAAATGCAATAGCCAGTGTACAATCAAAGCTAGCCAGGGCTTTTTCGGGACCTAGCTGTCGTGAGAGAGAACCAACCCACCAAACAGACAGCACAAACAGACGTGAAGAGACTCCAGGCACAGACAATGTCTGTAGAACAGGTATGCCTGCTCCGCTTCAATCCATGAAAGCCTGAGGATCCCCGCAGAGAAGAGGAAACTATAAAGAGTAACATCACAGACTGAAAAAGAACCAAATGGAATCTCTAGAAATAAGAAAGCTTCAAAAACCACATTTAAAAACCCACTGAACGCATTTAACAGGAAGGAAGGAGCTGAAGGAAGAATGAATGAAGAAAGAACGACCCCTAGTATGGTGACGCATTCGAATTCTATTCTATCCAGGTCTTTAAAGGATGGGGAAGCCCCACTTAAGGGACTTCACGCAGCCACTAATGGGTCAGAGCCTGTGTCTGAGTGAAGCACACTGCTCTACTGCAACCCAGGAGTGGGAAGGAAGCCAGACGGGACCCTCCTGGCTCCCGACTCTTCTAGCTCTGTCTTGGAAACAGACTCCCTTGAACTTGTCGCATTTGTCTTTTTCTCCCTCACATAGATCCTCTCGTAGAGCCTGGCCCATAATACTTGTCAGGAAATGCTTGCTGAGGGGCGCCTGGGTGGCTCAGATGGTTAAGCGTCTGCCTTCGGCTCAGGTCATGATCCTGGGGTCCTGGGGTTGAGTCCCTCATTGGGTTCCCTGCTCAGTGGGGAGCCTGCTTCTCCCTCTCCCTCTACTGTTCCCCCTGTTCCCCCTGCTTGTGCTCTCTCACTCTCTCTGTCAAATAAATAAATAAAATCTTTAAAAAAAAAAAAAAGGAAATGCTTGCTGAATGAATAAATGACTTCAGTCCTCTAAAATGTTTGTGGCCCATCTCTATGCACACTTCCATACTTTTACGGTGCTTTTGGCCCAAAGACAGCCCTGTCAGAACCCCAGAAGGGGCTGGAACCTTTCTTCTCATCAAACCCCGGGGCAGAAGGGTGGAGAGGAAGACACGTGGGAGGGTGGCCAGGAGACCAGGCTCACACAGGAGCAACAGCAGCAAGTTCGGGTCTGAGGAGCTTGCTAACAGTCAGGACTGTGTGTGTTGGGGGACATGCACTCGTGGCTGAGGGGACACAGGGCCTGTGAGGCTGCAGACAAGAGGATATTCACGTAGTAAACAAAGTCCAATGACCTTCCCTGAAACCAAAGTTCCTAACACTCCAAAAGCCACTGCCACCGGGGGAGCTTTACAAAACACGAACTCCTGGGGCGCCTGGGTGGCTCAGTCGGCTGAACATCTGACTCTTGGTTTCAGCTCAGGTCATGATCTGAGGGTCGTGAGATCGAGCCCCTTGTCTGGCTCCACACTCAGTGGGGAGTCTGCTTGGGATTTTCTCTCTTCCTCTCCCTCTGCCCCTCCCCCCACTCGTGCTCTCTCTCTTTAAAATAAATTCATTAAATCTTTAAAGAAAAAAATACAAACTCCCACGTCCCACACCGATTCAGCAGGCTGGCGCGAGGTGAGGGGATATGCATCTGTAAAGGCACCCCCAACCCCAAATAGTTCTGCCACCCCAACAAGGTGAAAAGCACCAGTGCCGAGGACTAGAGGTGAGAACGGAGCACTGGGGATAAAATTCTACGGTCACGGTAACGTCCAAGCTTTGTGTAAATCATGTAAACACCTGCTTCTAATTATTTTCAACATTTACACTCGACCTACTGAACAAAACACGGAAGACTCCATTGTGGTTCTAGAAGAGGAGGCAAGGTTCTTCGGTCTTGATGTAAAACTGAAAGTGCATCTGGCAGCAGAGGGAGGGGGTGTGGGGCGGCGCGGGGGCTGCTGGCTGCCGAGAAACCAAGGTGGAACCATGATCCCCAGGTTTATGCAGGTGACAGTGGGGAATCGTGACAGGCTGCCCTCGGGAGGATGGAGCAGAGGAAGTGGAGGAGTGGCCCGGGGGCGCTAAATTCTCCTGGAATAAGCATGGAGAGACCTGGGAGCGAGCAGAAGAAAGAATGAAGAGCTCAAAGGGACCGCCTTCTCCTACGACACTGATCTCAGCCGCCCCCAGTCCCTCCACTCGGTCCCTCCATTGGCAACCTGGCCGCTGGTCCGAGCTTCGGAGAGCACACCTGCATTTGTACAAAATGTCAAGCGACAAGGGTCTTCGCTGAAGCACTGACGGGAAAGATGGAGATTAGTAAGAGCCCAAGTGTCCATCAGAGAGGACTGGTTAAATACATTCCAAGCGAGCCGCAAAATGGAATGTTCTGCAGCCGTAGGAGAGAGAGGTTAGACATTCTGACACACGCTACGTGTGAGTAAACCTTGAGGCCATGATGTTAAGTGAAAGAAGCCAGTCACAAAAGGACAAATACTGGAGGATTCCACTCATGTGGGTACTTAGAATAGTCAAATTGATCGAGATGGAAAGTAGCACGGCGGTTGGGGAGGGGGCGGCGGTGGTAACTACTTCACAGGCTTAGAGTTTCAGTGTTGTCGGAAGACAACAGTTCTACGGCTGGATGGTGGCGGTGGCCATATATCAGTGACAGTGTGCTTAATGCCACTGAACTGTACACCTAAAAATGGTTAAAGATGGGAAACTATGGGGGCGCCTGGATGGCGCAGTCGTTAAGCGTCAGGCTTCGGCTCAGGGCGTGATCCCGGCATTCTGGGATCAAGTCCCACATCAGGCTCCTCCGCTGGGAGCCTGCTTCTTCCTCTCCCACTCCCCCTGCTTGTGTTCCCTCTCTCGCTGGCTGTCTCTCTCTCCATAAGTAAATAAATAAAATCTTAAAAAAAAAAAAAAAAAGATGGTAAACTACGTTAGAGATCTTCACCACAGTTTAAAAATAAGTAAATATTTTCTGGGGCGCCTGGGTAGCGCAGTCGTTAAGTGTCTGCCTTCGACTCAGGGCGTGATCCCGGCGTTCCGGGATCGAGTCCCACATCAGGCTCCTCGGCTGGGAGCCTGCTTCTTCCTCTCCCACTCCCCCTGCTGTGTTCCCTCTCTCGCTGGCTGTCTCTCTCTCTATCAAGTAAATAAATAAAATCTTTAAAATAAAAATAAATAAATAAATAAATATTTTCTAAATGTTTCAAACCAGCTAAGTTGTAGAAACACTATTTTCACACAGTTGTCTGGGATACGGAACAAAAATGAGAGTCTAAATGAAAAAACAAAAAACAAAAAACACAGAGAGTTCAAGATCTCTATACGCTAATATGAAAAGGTCTCCAGTAGGATCCATAGTTAAAATTTATAAAGTAAGAACAACAAAAAACAGAAGAGTGTATATAGAATGCTACCTCTGTGTAAGAAAAAGGGGGGATCCCTGAATATATGTTTGTATTTGCATAAAGGAACCCTGGGGGGGGCACCTGGGTGGCACAGCGGTTAAGCGTCTGCCTTCGGCTCAGGGCGTGATCCCGGCGTTATGGGATCGAGCCCCACATCAGGCTCCTCTGCTATGAGCCTGCTTCTTCCTCTCCCACTCCCCCTGCTTGTGTTCCCTCTCTCGCTGGCTGTCTCTATCTCTGTCAAATAAATAAATAAAATCTTTAAAAAAAAAAAAAAAGGAACCCTGGGGGATGCATAAGGAACTCTGGAAAGTGGTCACCTGAAGGGATGATCATAGAGGAGGGGAGTGGGGGGACCAGGCAGGTGGGAGCAGACCCTCTCTACCTGTTTGTACAATTTTTGATGGTTTAATCATAAAAATAAATTACTTAGTCTCTTTTTCTATACGGTTGCCCCTGGAAGGGCAGACAGAAGGTACGAGAGGGTGAGGTGGGCCATCACTGCTTTCGCCTTGAACCTGCAATCTGTATTTGCCTTACTTTTATAAAGGGAGGGGAGAACAAAATTATAAGGGCCAATAAACATACCAAAACATGCTCCATCTCACTAGTCCTCAGAGGAATGCAAATTAAAACCACAGTGAGATGCCATTTCACACCCAGCAGGCTGGAAGAAATTTAAGTGAGACAGACCCAGGTGTGGCAAGAACGCAGTGGAAGCAGGGGGGACATGCAACCACAGTCTGTAGGGGTTGAGCACGCACAGCCCCAGGGGAAGCCTCCAAAGAGCTTCCTCGAACCAGGACCCCCACCCTCAGAACACACCCCAGAAACTGTTGCCCGGGAGCCCAAAGAGACGCGGATGGGAGCACTCACCGCAGCCCGGCCAGCAACTGCCAGAATGGAGATGAGTGAACTGTCCACCAACAGGAGAACCAATAAATGGCTTGCAGTTCATTCACCCAGCGGAATATTACATAGCAATTAACCAGATGCACTAGAGCCTCAGGTGTCAACATACAGAAATCTCAAAAACGGTGCAGAACGAAAAACGTGCCAAAAGATTTTCGTATACAGGGTTATAAACACGGGAAACAATACCCTGTATCATTTGTGAATGAAGCCCTATGGATTAATAGCAAAAGTATAAAAACAGGCTCCTGAGTGATACACACCAATTTCTGATGAGTATTTGCCTCTGGAGAGGGAGGGAGAGGAAAGGGATCGGGGAGAAGACCCAGAGGGCTTCAGCTACAGGCATAAGAGGCTTTAAAAATGACAAGGTCTGGGGGCGCCTGGGTGACTCGGTCGGTTGAGCATCCGACTCTTGGTTTTGGCTCAGGTCATGATCTCAGGGCGGTGGAGTGTGGGATTGAGCCCAGCATCAGGCTCTGTGCTCAGGGCGGAGTCTGCTGGAGATTGTCTCCCTCTCCCTCCCCCTCCCCCTCTGCTCCTCCCCCTGCCTATGGTGCATGCGCGCTCTCTTTCTCTCTCTCTCTCTCTCTCTCTCTCTCAGTAAGGTAAATAAACAAATCTTTTTTTAAAAAATGACAAGGTCTGAAGTGAACATGGCAAAAAGGATTTGACAGAGCTCTCTTTACTTTAACACAGAGTTGAAATATGTCTTAATAATAACAAAAAAAAAACCCAATAAACTGGGCTTGGAAGGCAGGACAGGTAGAGCAGAAGCATAGGCTTGGGGGAGCTGGGGGGCACCCTGCCATATGAACACAGGAAGGCCACTTGATCAGCTTCCTCGCTGGCACCGCCCCCCACCCCACCAGCCTGGGTGGGTACATGGCCCCTACATACATTCCTGTAGCTGGGGGTGTGGGCTCTAAGCTTCCCTAAGGTAGACTGGGCGGTGAGAGTGGTCCAAGCCCTTCACTGGGTCTCCCCATGCCCCCGCATGGAAGAGGAGACAGAGAAAGGGCTCATGGGAGGGACATGCCCAGACCCCAGGGCCTGCTCAGCAGCACGTGACTCAGAGCAGCCATAACCCCAAGATTCCTATGGCAAGGCAGAGGTCAGGGGTGTTGGGCTGAAATGGGGTGCCCCACACACTGGGGCACCAGAAGCCTGGGCCGCCCCAGGCCCTGCAGACTCTAGAAAGAATTGCCAGAACTTGTCAGGGCTTGGAATGGCCTCAAAAGATGGCTGGAGCTGAAACCACAAATGAGAAGCCAATCAGGGGCTGATGGAGGCAGGCTGGGGGCTTCACTGGGCTTTGCCACCTCCGCCTGGGGGCTCCAGGGTCAGTGCGTGAGGACAACCAAGCTGCAAGGGGAGAGAGGGAGAAACCAGAGCTCCCAGCAATGGCCGGACCCACCCCAGGATGGCAGGACAGTACTCGTGGGGCTCAGGACACAGCCATCTCTGACAATACCTGGCCAACTTCTAACATGCCTGCCATGGCCCCCACGCCCTTGCTGGGACCTCCTTCCAGTGCCAGGGTATTTACAGGAGAGAACCAGGACTCCCAGGTGTGAAGCCAAGCTCCGCTTTTCTCTTCTCTCAGCTTCTGTCTCAAAATGAAGAAGTTGGAGGCCATGTCTCTTGTCCCAAGTTCTAACACTCCAACTGTACCCACCAGCCACTGGGCTGCACAGAGACCTGGTCCTGTCCCAGAAGGTCAGCTCTTCTCAGGTCCAAATAGGGCCCCAGGGAGTTCCGAGGGGCCTCTGCCTGCCTCACCAAGACACCACAGGCCAGGACCTGGGGCAGAGAGGGCAGGGAGGAGGCTGAAGGCTGAGTCCCCTCTCCCATCTCTCTGAGCTGGCTGGGTGCAGCGAGGGCACAGCGAGACCACAGGGACCACGGGGCAACCCCCTCCCCCGATCTTGGGGAGGCCCCCACTCACAGGCTTCGGGAAAATGGAGAGGAAGAGAAAGAAGAGAGTGGGAAGGAGCAACGGGAGAGGAGGAGGAGAAGTCAAAGGAGCATTTGTTCTGCTAAGTGGCTTTTCTGTTGTCAAAAATTGGCCCCAAACTCTGTCCACTGGAACTCTAGGGCAAATCTTCCTCTGCCACACCCACCTCCCTGTCACCATCTGCCACACCACAAAGCTGACTGCACACACCTTGACACATGCACACCCCTTCCCTTTCCATCCCCAGCCCCCTCTCTGCCCTGGCTCAGCCTACCCTGGGGCCCCTCACCCTTACTAACTTCTTCCTAAGAAGGCACCTAAATCCCCCAGCTAGAGTGGAACCTGTCCGTCCATCAGCGGCTGCAAAGCTCTCCTACTTCGGGCTCCAGGAGAGGCCCAGGCCCCGTCTCCACCTTCAGGACCCAGTGGCAGGCATGGTCAGAGCTGGGCCCCCAGGCAGGGGGCCCACACGAGCACCCTGAAACCTCTGAAGCCCGGGCCCAAAGCCTTGGAGGCTGGGTTCAACTGAGGGACTCTGGGTGGGTCACATCAATGGGAACAGAGAAGCCAGGCGTGAGGGAGGCAGCAGGGGCGGGAGGAAGCCTGACGAGGGGCTGACACCTGCGTTTATTCCTCAGATGTGTACCAGGCCCCCACTATGTGGCAGATACCGCAAATAAAACAGCAAACAAAGCAACCGGAACGCCTTCCCCGGTGGAGGCAGGGGGGAGGGGATGATGTGAGAGAGGCAGCTGCCGATGGTGCAGGGCTGAGGGGTCTCTGGTGGTGAGGGAAGTCCAGGGCCAGAGGCGGTTCCCACGGGCACAAAGCCCCACACAGAGGCCCCTGCCAGAAGCAGAAGCAGGACAGCAGGCGTGGGCCCCTCTGCGGGCTGGGAGGCCCCCCTCCATCTCCTCCACCCTCCCGTGGATGGGAAAGGCCCTGGCAGACAGACGGCCAAGGATGCCACAGGATTATCTTAAACCCCGCTTCCCTCCCAGCATCCCTCCCAGCATCCCTCCCGAGGACAATCCCAGCTAATCTCTCCCTGGAGAGGCAGCCACGTGGGCAGACGAGGTGGCAGGAGCCCGGCGTGTTCCTGCCTGCTCCCACCCTGCCCACCACACCCACGATCTGTCTGATTGTCTGTCTCGGCCTGGCAGGTAATCACAGCAATAACACCTTACCCTGGCTGGGCACGTGACAGCAGGAGAGCATTTAATTCCCTCAGCGCCCTTGGGCCTGTGGGGCGGAGCTGAGGAGCCCACTGACCACGGAGGACACCCAGCCTCACGAGCGAAGGCCCTTGCCCAAGGTCACTCAGCAGAGCCAGGTCGGGGCTCCACAAGCTCCCCTAGGGCCGGAGTCATCCACACGGCCCGGGGCTGGGGCACACGGGGGGGCCAGGAGAAGGGACCCGGAGATCATGGGTTCCAATCCCCTCACCACGCAGATGAAGAGACGGAAGCACACGGAAGGGCTCTCACCCCACGCCTCCTAAAGCTTGAGGAAATTCTCTTTCCCTCCCCTGCTCCCTCAGAAAATGCCCTGTCATGCAGACAAAGGCCATGCAAACAAAGAAGGCCTCGTGGCTGGTGGGGAGCTGGGGGGAGAAGAGCTCCCAGCCAGAAGTGGGTGTGCCCCTGAGAAGTGGGGTGCGGCCCCCAGGAAATGAAAGCAGAGGCCATCTGTGCCAAGATGGCAGCGCAAGCCGAAGGGGGTTCCACAGTGTGGGGGCAGCAGGGCAGCGCCTTGTCTAACCCGGCCTGTGGGTGCTGGATGGGGTCGAATGAGTTCTGTCCAGGGCCAGGACCCAGCAGCCTGGGAGGAAGGCTGGGGATGGGGGTCTTACCTCGGAACTTCTTAGGGGGGTTGTCCAGGTCCCCCGCCGCGGGCTCCACCACACAGCGGTCATCCACCAACCTGGGGGACAAGATAGCCCAGTCAGTGGGAGAGAAGGGACCATCTACCCGGGCATCCCTCCCTCGGGGCAGGGGATTCAGGGCATCAGAGAGGCCTCCAAAAAACCCCTCTCCATCATTGTCAAACCCCCCCCAACCCATCAAGTCTTTCCCTTTCCTGGCACCACTGTTAAAAGGGATGGGGGAGCCCCAGGGAAAGCACAGAGACACACCTGGCCCACCCCTAACCCCCGCCCTCTGCCAGATGGAGCTAGAGATGTCCCATGAGGGGGTCCGCCTCCAGTCTGGGCTGCCACACACTGCGGATATAACTCTCACGAAAGCCCTGAGACCCTGCTACCCAGACCTGAAAGGGCAGTGGGCAATGGAGGAAGGAAAGGGAAGAGGAGTAAGAGAGACAGAGACGAAGTCAGAGAGACTCAGAGAGGGTGGAAGGGAGAGATAGAGAGAGCAGAACAGAAAAGATAAATAGAAAAAATAAGAAGGGTGCAGAGGCACAGAGAGACTAGAGACGGACAGATGGGAGAAGCTTATGAAACACCAAACGAGGGGGACCATCCTTTGGTCTCAAAGACAGGACAATGAACCTTGCACCTTCTCAACCTCGGTCAGGCCCCATTCCATACCCTCCTGTTTGGCCTACCCTTAGGGCCCAAAATCCCCCCTCTTAAGCCATAACTGGAATTAATCCTGAATCTCTGGAGGACATCCAGCCAGCCAGCCACCCACCCACCCGTCCAGCCACCCAGCCACCCACCCATCCACCCATCCACCCACCCACTCATCTATCCATCTACCCATCCACCCACCAATCCATCCATCCATGCATCTGTCTCTCCATCAATCCATCCATCCATCCATCCATCCATCCATCCATCCATCCATCCACCCATCCCTGCTTTTAAGTCTTCAATGCCATCCCAGCCTCTAGGATACAGTGATGATGACCCCCCCATTTCAGAGGCCAAGTCTATCTCAGCACTTCACAGCTGTTCTGTCTGCATTCTCACCAACTTCCCACAGGGGCTAGTCATTAACACCATTTTACAGAGGAGGAAACTGAGTTTGAAGGTGAGATAATTTGCCTAAAGTCACAGAGCTGATTCCAAAACCTCCTTCTCCTCCTCCCCTCCTTGGGTTGACTAACAAGGCCTTTTGTGGTCTGACCTCTACCCACTCCCTAGTTAGCCTCACAACTTCCCGCTCCAACCATGCTAAACCCCCAGTTGATCCCAAGGTCCCCAGAGCTCTCAGCGCGACAGAGGTCCCCACCCCTGCAGTGGCAGTCTGCGATGCCCTTCGTGCCCAGCCTCCCCGGCTTCCCACCAAGACCCATGCCTAGCAGACCTCATTTATTCTTCTGCCCTCAGCCCTTCTCTCTAGTCTGTGAAGCCTTCCTTGGCCAGTGCCCTCCCTCCCACTGGGCCTCCTTCCTCTGCGCTCCTGCAGCACCCGGTCCTGGCCTGTCCTGCTGCCCTGTCTCTTCCTACTGCCACTAGTTGCCATATCTACACTATGGGTTCTTTGAGGACAGGCCGCTGTTTTTCCCTTTTGCATCACCAGCACTTTACTCAATGTGATCCATAAGAAAAATGAAAGCAAGCGGGATTTTGTGTCTAATGTTTTCATATATTGTTATTTAATTTTCTAAATCTATTTTGTTATTATTTCCATTTGGCAGGCAGAGAAGCCTGAGTACAGAGAGGTAAACCATCTGGCCAGGGACACACAGCCAGCAAACAGAAGGGCTGGGTTTTGAAGCCAGGCCGAGCAGCGTCAGAGCAGATGCTGTGCAGGACCTCGCAATGACAGGGAGGGGAGAGGCAGCTTGCTCTCTGAGGACCCCCCTTGGTCTCCTTCCCTTTCCCTGGACCCCAGCACCGGCTCAGTGCTCGGCCCTCTTCCCTCTTCCATCTGCTCGCACACCCTTTGGCATCTCGGCCACACTCATGGGTTCAAAGGACCACTGAGACACTCACCAGTGACTCCCATATCCACCTCCCCCGCAAACTCCAGATCGGAGTTCTAACACCTCCACGTGGATGTCCATAGACATCTCAGACTCGGCAGGTTCGAAACGGAGCTCCTGGTCGGCCACCTAAATGCACTCCTCCTAAAGTCCTCCCCATCTCAACTGATGGCAACTCCATTCTTCTCCTTGCTTGGGCTGAGAACTTGGACTGATCTTTGGCTCCTCTTCCACTCACCTCTCACACCCCATCTGCGAGGAAACCCTGTGGGCTCTATCTTCACGATATGTGCAGAATCTGACCGCTTCTCATCTCTGCCACCACCAGCTGTCACCTGGATGTGAGTAACTGCCTCCTCATCGATCTCCTGATGTCCCCCTCCTCTCCCTAAGACCTGTTCCCCACACAGCACACACACCTTTACTTTAAAAGGTGAGTCAAGTCAGGGCAGTCCTCTGCTCAGAACCCTCCAGAACTACACATCTCTGCGTAAAAGCCAAGAATTCACAAGAGCTGGAACCCACACGGTCCAGCCCTCACCTCTCTGACCTCATCTCCTCCCCTTGCCCCTTGCCCACTCCACTCCAGCCCACAGCCCTCCTCCAGGCTCCTGAAACCTTCCAGGAGACTTGGAACTGGTTCTTTCGTCTGCCCCTCGACACCCTCCGGGCTCCCTCCCTCACCTCCTTCAGATCTCCCTTCAAATGACCCATTTCCCTGAACACCCTCCCTCCCTATCCTTCTTAAAACTTGGAACTGCTCCTTCTCACACTCCTTACCATCCTCCCTGCCTCACTGTTCCCACTGTACTTCTTACCACCTGGCCTGCTGTATATTTTACAGTTTGTCTATTTTGGTTACAACCCCCCCACCTGGAATGGAAGGGCCATGAGGACAGGGATGTGTCTGTTTGGCTTCCTGCAGTATCCCTGGCACAGAGCACGCACACATGCAATACACAGTGAGTGAACAAATTCATTTTACTGGCCTCCTCGGAAAGGATATGAGAAGCAAAAGGTAAGGTCCCCGCCTCGGGGAGTTCAAAATCTCATTGGAAAGACAAGTCATACACTCAGAAGAGTTAATGATATAAAGAATATGTATTAGTGCCAGCTGATGGTACCAACTATGGATTTTGTCCAAATTCAGGGAAGGAACAGGTCAGAACTTAGCCACTCAGAGAAGGTGTGAAAGAAGAGCCAGGAGCTGTACAGAGCCTTGAATAATTCATAGAATTTCCTGTAAGACATTAGTGAATCAGATTAGCTGCTTGTCTCTTAGCAAAGCCCTGAAGGGAGGGGACACCGGGATGGCTGTGTTTTGATGGGGGAAGGGAGGAAGCACCGGCCAGGGCCTGGGACCCGGCACTGCTGGGGGTGCTGGACAGCTATAGGGCATCATGGAAGTCAGTGTGGCTGAGGGCAGGCTGGGGTAGCCCCCAACAGCCCCTATCTTGTCCAGCGCTCAAGGCCTTAGGGAGGCCACCTCCTCAGAGACTTTGTCTGAGGAAAAACCCATCCTCACCCTGACCCCACCACAGCTCCCCTGGGAACTCCTTGTCTGGGCCACACGTGCAGGAAAAACACACGCAAATTCGGATGCCTGGCGTGCTTTTCCTAATCCCCCTGGCACAAATCTGCCTGGTCATTATGCGGATGTCCATCTGTCCCCTCCCACTCTGGCACAGCTTCTGAAGCCCTGATGTCTCCAACTCAGCCCCTCCCCAGTGCCCCATGGTGTACCAAGCAGGACATACTTTGGGAGTGTGAGCTGAAACCACATAGGGAAAGGGAGGCACATGGCCTCCAGGAGAACTTCAAATAAGGTTGGGAAGGAAAACATCATCCTCAACCTGCAGCTGAGAGGGGACAGGAACCGTCTGTAGGAGGGACCAGAGCAAAGAAGCAAGCCAGGTGGGAGGAGAAAAGAGGCAGGGGTGTTCCCCGAAGGTATCAGGGAAACAAGGTCAGTAGATGGGCCTTTCAGAGGTTCCTCCTGGCTCTAACATTCCACACCTTCTGTCCTCCAAGTGTGGGCCCTGGACTAGCAGAATCAACATCGCCTAGAAACGCTGGGCTACATTCCGTACACCCTCCCAGGAACGTCGGAGGAGTGGCACCTTGCCCTACTCATCCTTTTATCTCCCATCTGGTGCTTAAGGCAGCTCCCCACCTAGCCTGTAAGCAAAGAAGCCATCGGCAGGATGTTTAGAGTCCCAAATGTCCCCAAGCGCCCCCGCGAAAGCCGCCTTCCATTCCTCTGTGTGTACTCATTCTTACTGAGACAACCCATGAAGGTGCTACCTACCGACAAGAGGGGCGGGAGGGGTGCCGCGAGAAACCATTAACGGATAAGTGAAGCTCTTATCGGATGGGCTGCCCCGAGACCTGAGGCCAAAAGGAGGCCCGAGGGCTGGGATCCAAGACAGGTTAAGTCCTGATGGAGGGGGCGTCTCAGGGGGCAGCCCGGGTGGTGGCAGCGGCCGGGCGGTGGCCGCCGAGCGCAGGACCCCCGAGAGCACGAGGACCCGGGGTCCACAGTGCGCTCTCAGCCGCCCGGTCCCGNTCCCTCACGGGGGGGGGGGCATCTGTGTTTATTAAACTAGCAGGACACGGGTCACAGGTGCCTGGCTTCGGGTGCGCACCTGGCGCTGTAACCAGAGACGAGCTCTGCTGGGGGAAAGTGGCCGCATCGCTTCACTCCACCCGGACCCCTCCCACCCTTCCTGAGAGCCTCCGTCTCCTCCCAAGGTCCCAGGAAGGGCCGACGCCCACCCTCTGCCAGCGCCCTGATCTCATCATCTCACCTCCAGGCGTTTGCACACCAGCATCCCTGTCCGAGTACTGCCAAGTCCTGCTATCTTCAAGGCCGTGCTTAGGCTCCTACAGAGTTCCCTGCCTGACCCCATCACAGACATCGCCCCTCGTCTAAAAGCAGGTGGAACCCCAGCCAGGACCACAGTAGAAAAACCAACTTTCCAAAGTGCCAAACATGTTTTAATTTATAAGCTGTTTTTACATCCAATACCTAATTCTAGTTTTACTAAGTTCAGTGTGAGGTTCACTGAATAAAATTAGATGCCGCCCCGCCCCCCCCTCAGCCCACAGAGCTGGTCAGTTGATGGCACATGCACAAGCTAGGTCTCCATCCATTCAAAAAAACCTTACAGGGAAGCCATTCTGTGCTGGGTGGGGTCAGGAAGCTCATAGCCACCATGCTGAGTGCCCTGAGGACAGAAGCCATGTCCTAGACCCCTGCATCTCCCCACTCCAGGGCCAGCCCAGAGGACACTCTGTGAGGACAGTCTCTGCTAGGAGTCTTCCATCTGCTGGGAGGCACAAAGCCAGTTTGAGCCTGGACTATGCAGGGCCGAACAGGGCATCAGCAATGTGGGCAGTGGGATGAGGATAAGTGGGGAGGGGTGTAGCAGGAGGTCTGTGGGCAGGGCTGCCCTGGACCCTTTGAAGAGGAGATGGTTGACAATTCTGCTCTACCAAGTTGTGGAGGAGGGTGCTGTCCCTGAAATGCCCATGGCGTCTGCACCCCAAGACACTGGTTGGAGGGAAAAGAGGAAGGCAGACACGTCCAGGGACCTGGGTGGCCCCATTCTGCCCTGGCTGGACTTTGAGATCCAAGTGGGAAAGACAGAAAAGGCAGTGGGGCGGGTCAATGCTGTTTGGAAAGATTAGATAAGGAAGAGGAAGAAGGGAGCTAGAAGTGGGGCCTGCACCCACCATCAAATCAGCCACAGGACAGGGAATCATAGACTGGGAGATGCCTGAGGGGCACAAGACAGCCCCTCCCCAAGCTAGCTGGGAAACTGAGGCATGGAGGAGAAACCGACCAGCTCAGGTCACACAAGTTAAAGAACAGCCAGTTCCAGACCCCAGATCTCTGACTCCCAGCCCAGGACACTGGCCACCACCCCACAAATCCAGGCCAGACCCAAGGACAGCCACTCCCAATGTGGGCACTGTTAGAATACTGGGATTGGCTGGTGGTGGATGCGGGCGTTGGAGTCCCTTTCTCCAAATACCCAAAGTCACACCCACTCGCTGGGGGTGGGGAGGGATGTTGGGACAGGAACCCTGGTTCACTGGCTGGGATCCCTGGCTCATTAGAGAAAAGAAATGCATTTCTGCATCCGTGCAAACACATCCATTTACTTAACCTCTGCATATCTTTCTGTACCAAAGATCCACCATTTGCCACCAGAGTGACCAGTATATGGAATTTAAAAGAACATGAATCAATAAATGTTTGTTGAATGACTTCATGAAGTTTGATGAAGGCTAAGAGATAGACTCTGTGGACCAAGGGGCAGGCAGGTAGGTTTTTTCTTCAAAGAGCTTATGTCTAAACAGGACAGTAAGCCACATACTCAGAGAACCCCGAGAATCTCTCCAGTGAGGCACGGAGGTGGCAAAAATGAATGAATTTTTGGCCCAATAGAAATAAAGATCCCTGGCTAATGTGCCAGCCTTCAGGGCGCTGCCTCTGCCCACAGGCCTGGGTTTTTGGCTCTCAGGATTGGTGGGCCCTTGCAAGTGCTGGGGTCTCAGCAGTGCGGCTGGTTACACGGGAAGATGCACCTGTTAGGCTAAGAAGAGGGACAGGGAGCTAGAGAGACAAGAGGGAAAGCTGAGAAGGGACAGAGAAGGTGCAAGCAGGGACCATCCAGGTGGCCTCATCCAATGGCCTGCCCAGGCCTTTCTCCTGCTCTCCATAACCCGGAACCGGACTCCGCCGGTAAGGCAAGACAGAGTAACTGAGGCCTCGAGACTCAGCAGAACAGGCCCTGAGGCCCAGCCCGCCCAGCTCCAGACTGCCTTAGAGCTCTCCGGGAAACAGCAGCAAAAACAGCGCCAACAAATCCAGAAAGTGAGACAGTCTATAGCATAACGAGCCCTGTCTTGTCAGGAACTCAGTATCATGGTGGGAAAGAAAGAGGTGAGGGCTGGAGAATCAAATGTAACATGGGGACCTTGAGTGGACCCCAAATTAAACCAGTGGTCAAAGACAGACTGAGACGGGTGCCTGGGTGGCTCAGTTGGTGAAGCATCTGCCTTCGGCTCAGGTCATGATCCCAGGGTCCTGGGTTCGAGCCCCACGTCGGGCTCCTTGCTCAGCGGGGATCCTGCTTCCCCCTCTCCCTCTCCCTCTGCCTCCCGTTCCCCCTGCTTGTGCTCTCTTTCTCTCTCTGTCAAATAAATAAATAAAATCTTTAAAAAACAAAAAACAAATAAAGACTGAGGACAATGGGGCACATCTGAGCGCAGACAGGGCATCGGGGGCTATTAGAAGTTATTAAAGAGTGTGATGACAGTACTGTGGTTGCACAGGAACATATCCTTATTCCTTACTGCTGTGTAATGAAGTATTTAGAGGTGAAAACATGCAATTATGTAATTTACCATAAAACACTTCAGCAAAAATATAGATGCATCACATATGGCAAAATGTGGGCAATTATTAAGTCAAAGTAGTGGGCATATGGGTGTTCTAAACAGTTCTTTCTACTTCTCTTGAATTATACGTATGCCTTAGGCTGGTGGTGAGGGGCCAAAGCGACAGGTGAAGGCAGAGCCCCTGACCGTAAAAACTGAGTGAAGTCTACCTGTTGCCAGCAGCGGCAGCTCTGAGACACAGACTTCAGTCCTCCTTTCCTGACCTAGATCACCCCTGTCAGCCATTTCTCAGCTCACAGCCTGGAGAGGACAGCACTCCTGCAGGCCGGAGGAAGGGGGTGCTAGCTGGCTGGCTGAGGGAAGGGAGGGATTTGCGAACCAAATACACACAGGTGTCTGGCCCAGCACCTGCACCTGCCTTCCCGCCCCCCCACTGCCCCGCCGCACCCCCGGGGCTGAGATTTACGTTCACTGCCTCTTCTAGCCTGGCCCACCTGCCAGCCCCAAAAATACCTACGTTTACACACCACCACTGGGATCATTTTACTGCCCTGCAGCGTCCCTCTTGCCTGTCTCCCCAAGTGTCCCCACCCACACCCTGGGCTCGCTGTGTTGTCAAGGCCTAGATTCATCTCTGCACCCACTGTCCCTGATGTGAAAGGCCCTGCAGGCCCCTCTCAGCGGGCCCCTGCTATGTGACCCCGGGCAAGTCCTTCAGCCTCGCTACACCAGCAGTCGCCACCGCAGGGAACCGTGACTCCAGGTACTAACGCTGGGTGTCACTGCCAACATGACCAAAGTGACACACACAGGGCGGCTCAGAGCTCACACTCAGAGGCCTGTGATGAACTCACTGGAGATCTGGGCTCTGCCCTCCTCCCCTCCTCTCTCACCGCCCCCACTGCCAGGGAGGAGCCCCCCAGTTCCGCATGTGGGGGAAGCATGGACCGCAGGTCTGGGCAAGACCACAGGGACTCCAGGCATGGGCTCAGGGGCAACAGAAACCCAGACACCTCCCCCTAAACTGAGAGCAGAAAGCTGGGGCGGCCCCACCCAAAAATCCAGCACGGCACCCCACCCCCAGCCCAAGCCACTGCCCCACCCACCCCACAGCCCCACTGGGCCAAGTCGGGGAGGGGACGTGGGGTCAGGAATGTAGGGCAGGGCAGAGTGTGTGAAGTGGCTACAACAAGATTCTTTAGGGCCCGGGAGTCGGATGCAGCCCGGGTCCCTGGTGTCCCACGGTGGAAGCCTGGGGCTGCTGGTGTCCTCAGGCAACGCCCACCCAGCTCCTCAACGCGTGTCACCCCCTCGCCATCACAGCCACCACGCCCCACTTCGAGGGCGGAGGCTGGTCTTTCTCCCCACATCCCCCTAGCACAACACTCTCAAACTTAGGACGCCAAGCAGGGTCAGGCCCCCTGGGACGCAGGGTCACCTTGGCAGCACATCCACCACCAGAGAAACCAGCAGAGTGAGAGCCTGCGAGGGAAAGATGGGCCTTCCCTTTGACCTCAGAACTCCACGTCTGGGAAGTTAGCCTGAGAGGATAACTGGACAAGCATCCGGGCATGTACGGGCTAGGATGTTCTGTGCAGATTGTTTATAATGCAGAAATTTAGAAGCAACCTGAATGCCCAATCCTAGAGCCTCCTGAGTAAATTAGGATACATCATACCATGGGATGCTATGCGGCCGAAACAATGGCGTGTCGGCATAGGAAAATACAGCCTAACGTACCCCCCAAATGACCAGATACAAAGCCGTATGTGCAGTTTGACATCGTTTTGTAAATGTTTATTGGTGTAGATAAAAGGCTAAAAAAAACAAAAGGCTAGAAGACCCACATACAGAATGTTCATAGAAGTCACAGCAGTATCACACATAATTTTTTATTTGAGTTTTTCCAGTTTCCTCCGTGGAACATACATTATTTTTGAACAACAACAACAACAAAAATATGTATTTTTTTTTAAGTGCGTGTTTTTTGTTTTTGTGTTTTAAGTAGGCTCCATGCCCAGCATGGAGCCCAACACGGGGCTTGAACTCACAATCCTGAGATCAAGACCTGAGCCGAGCTGAAGAGTCAGACGCTCAACCGACTGAGCCACCCAGGTGCCCCCAAAAATATATATTTCCAAAAAACGAGTTGTGTGAATCAGCCTAGCTGAGGCCAAGACCCTGCCTTGGGGCACAGAACAGGGGGAATTCCAGCATCTCCAGGGAAATCACAATTAAATGAAAGCCAAGGGCAGGTCTGAAATCTGCCCCAGAAATGTAGGCTGCATGGGAGGGACGGTGCCCTCCCCCCTGGAATTATATGTGTCTCAGAGACTTAAGGCTCAAAGGGCTCTTACAGACCAGAATGGGTTGGAACTGTGTCTTGGTTACTACAGATTCCCCAGTGACTAGAACAGTGCCTGGCACAAAGTCGGTGCTCAATTCGTGTCTGTTGAATGACTTACTTAAGTCTGATGAGGGCCAAGAGATGAGCTCTCTGGACCAAAAGGCAGGTGGATCCAACAGGTAGGCCTCCTCATAGCCTGTCAGCTGAGGAGGGCCCTTAGATCGGGGTTCCCCCCCCCAGGTAAAATCACTGGGGAGCTTTTAAAAAACCCAACCCTCAGACTCCAGCCCTGGAAATGGTGATACAGTTGGTCAGACCTGGGACTCAGAGGCTGAAATTTTTTTAGCGATCCCAGGGGGATTGTCAGGTGCAAACAGAGCACTTCTAGAGGACATCCGGGATGACAAAACATAGTCGGAGAGGGCAGGGCCTTGCCAAAATCACCCAGCGAGTTAGTGACAAAGCAGGAGAGAGCTGTGCCCCTGAGGCTACTGAGTCCTGACCCTGGGGACCTGAGGCTTCCTCCACATTTACTTCCGTGTGTCTTGGGTGCTGACCTCCAGTGCCCACCCTCCTGGGGAAGTGAGTCAGGATGGAAGGCTGATGGGGAACCCCAAAGGGGGCCCCTTCTGACCCTATGCCCTGCGATCACCCAGCCCTGGGTATTACAGGCCCAGAGGCCCTGAGAGCCCCCAGATGGTGCTCCAAGGCACTCTGACAAATGTTGGGAGCTCAGCCCCAAGACCCAGGTCACCTACACTCCCCAACTTATACCCTGTGGGCTGGGTCCACCCCTCTGGCCACTCAGAGACAGTGGCCTTGAAGAGAGATCTTCACAGAACTAGATACCAGACTCTGAGGGGCCCAGCCTGCACACTCAGGGCCGGTTCCCCACAGCCACTGGCCAGGAGCCACATTAAATCCTCCACCTTTCCCCGGCCCTGATCAGTCGCTCCAGCCCTGGCCTCTGCTGCCTTCTATCCAGGGTGAGGTGTGAGGCAGTGGCCCTGGCCACACTCTCCTGCCAAGAACAGGCGTGGGCCTGCTTTCCCTTCCCTGCTGAGGTCTCGACCTGCTCCAGGATCTACTGCCCAGACCCCTCCCACCCTCCCAACCCAGAGTTAATGTACAATCTTCCCCGAGAGCTCTAATTATTCAGGAAGCTCTAATTGGCCTCCTCCACTTTGCCCCGTAGAGTCTGGCCAGAATCTGAAGCCTTCCCCAGACTCCTTGCTCCACCAATGCCCCCCTTTCCCATCTCCCAGCTGGCCAGCCCTCTGCCCACCAAGGCCGCCCCTGTTTTCAACAAATTCATTTCATCCAGTCCTTACTGGGTACCACTTGGACATCAAGCATTGGGCTAGCCTGGGAACTCAGTCAAATCAGCCTCTAGGGTTCACAGGCATGGGCACCAGGAGCCAGGGTGAAGGCCAAAAGGGACCAGAGTTAAGGAGAAAGGCAGAAAGATTCTGGCGAGGGGGCGCCTGGGTGGCTCCATCGGTTAACTGTCTGTCTTTGGCTCAGGTCATGATTCCAGGGTCCTGGGATCGAGCCCTGCATCAGGCTTCCCTGCATCAGGGAGTCTGCTTCTCCCTCTCCCTCCGCCCCTCTCCCTGCTTGTGCTCTCTCTCTCTCAAATAAATAAAATCTAAAAGAAAGAAAGAAAGAAAGAAAGAAAGAAAGAAAGAAAGAAAGAGAAAGAGAGAGAGAAAGAAAGATGCTGGTGAGGATGGGGCAGAGAGAATTTGACTTAGAGCAGAACAGCTTACACTTTAAGGCACCAAATCCCACAGGGACGAGCATCCAGATTCTGAGGGGCAGGCAGAGGTCTGCGGTCCTGTATTTCTAGAAAGCGTCTAGGCCATTCTGATGCTACTGGACTGCGGACCACCCTAAGTGGCAAGGACTTAGCAATGCTCAGAAATCATTCTCTCATTGGCTCTAAGTTCCAAGAAGGTGGGACACACTGCTCCGTCCGTCGCCACCGAGTCCCCAATGCCCCGTACATGGGCTGTGGACATGCTGAGCGGATGCATGGTGTAATTAATCAGTTAATCCTGGCAAATTGCCCAGCATTAGATGGCCCTACAGAGAAACCTCCAGCTAATCGTGAAACAGCACAATCCCAGAGAGGAATCTGGGCAAAGCCGGGCAAAGCACAGAGGAAGAAGGGTTAATTCTGCTAGGTTGGGAGAGGGAGCTGGATCTCTCAAAAGAGGTCACTTTGCACTAGGTCTTAGAGGGTGGGTCAGATTTACCCAGGTGGAGGCTGGCTGAAGGGCGGGGGCAACACAGGAGCAAAGGTAAGGAGACCAAGAGTGTGGGGTAGGTTCCGGGAATCAGAGTAGCGCCATGCACCTAGCACTTCAAAGGCTGTGAAAGGGGAGGTAGGGGGAAAAAAATAGAAAAGTTAGAAAAAAAAATTAAGTTAGGGTGCTAGAAGGCCAAGCCGGGAGGTAGGCATCCATTGGTGGAAAGTTGGGAGCTGTTGGAGGTGTTTGCATGGGGAAGAGGCACCCCGGAAAGAAGCCCTATCAGAGGTCACCAGGTCCTGCCCCAAGGTCAAAATGGACTGGAAGAAGCAGCTTCCAGGGGCAGGAAGGACCAAGGCAGGAGGAAGCTATGTTGGGAGGCGACAGACTCTTGTGCGGGGATGAGGCCTGCGTGGAGGGCAGAAGAGGATGCTTCTGATGCTGACGGATCTCACAGGGACTTAAAAACCACCCACTTTGTGCTCAGCCCTGACCCAGGCACTAAGCAACAGAGAAGTCGATCATTTCGCAAAAGCCCGGGTGCTGTTCAGACACATCTGCCCCCATTTCCCCCACAGCCCCCACACTCTCTCCAGCTTCCCTCAGCATTGCCAGAGTTCACTGTGTGCCTCTGATGTGCAGGCTAGCCCCAAGCACAGCCCTGGCCAGAAGAGCGGCCGGGACACCCACCCCCACCCCGTCAGAGCTCTGTGGGAGGCGGGCACAGATGCTGGCCCAGATGTGGTTCCACCCCCATCCTCTGGGGCAATGAGCAAGATTGGTCAAATCTGGTGGTGGGGGAGGACCTGTGGCTGGGGAGTCCACATCTGAATGAAGAGGGAATGAGACAGTCACAAAGGATGCTGAGATAAGGAGAGCAGGTATGCTGGAATTCCCAGTGAGAATCTCCTGCTGGCAGAGCCAGCCCGCCAACCCCCACAGGCCTGTTGGATTCCCTTTCCAACAGGATTAGAGCCAAACTCCCAACAACCCTGGGAGACACGGAGGGAGCCAGGTGACTCCCACTTCCCAGGCTCAGGGTGAGGCCAGGTCCAGAGTCAGACCTGGGTTGAGGGTTCCAGGGCTGTCCTCCAAAGCCCCCAGACAGGAGGCACCTTGTGGCTGGCTGGTATCCTGATGAGGAGGGGGTGTGGTAGGGAGGATGAGACAACTTAAGACCCCAGACTGAAAATGGGACAAAGGCAGCAGGCCCTGCCCTGGAGCCTGGCTGGAGAGGTGGAGAAATCACTCTACCCCAACCCCCAGCGACTCACCCAACTACTGCTTTGAAGATAAACCACTTCGCTCTTCCTAATTCCTTTCCTGCCCTACGCCTGCTTTAGGCCCAGCCCTCTCCGGGGACTTGAATAGATTTCCTGCCATCCAGACCCTGGGGGGTGACGGCCAGAATTAATTAATGTTTGTAAAGTGCTCGGGAGATCCTGGGACCGGGGACCCAGGGGCGCCAGATGAGCCGCGCAGGAAATTGACAGGGAGAGGCGGGGAGAGGGGCAGCCGGCCGGGACCTGGGACTCCTGGAAGAGGAGGGCTAGAGAAGGCACTCCTACTGAAGGGGGCAGGGCAGGAGAGTGCTAGAAGGAAAAGGTGAGACCCTTCAAAGGTGCGACTGGACCGGACCGTAACTAGAGGACTCCGGGCTCCGGGCTGAGCCTGCCTTCCCCCACAGCTCCGCCCCACCCCCACAGCCAGTCACGTCCAGGCCCGGATGCCTTCCCCCAACCCAGGCCCCAGCCACCCACCTGCCCCGCTCCGGGACCACCTGCAGAGGAAGTCTCGGCCTCTCCTCCGGGTCGGAAGAAAGGCAAGTGCGCGAGGGTAGAGGCTTCGCGGACCGGGCACCTCCTACCAACTCCCGCAGGGTCCCCGACTTCTACCTGGGCAAACATTTAACTTCCTTTCTCTAAAAGAAGGGAGACGAGCCGCTACCTCACTCTTTGAAGCTGGGGACTTCCAGGTTCTCTGTCCGGGGGCGGCGGCAGGACGCACGCAAGTGGCACCAGGGCCCACGGCGCCCCCTCCCTGCCCGCGCCCCCCTCGAACTCGGCTCACTCACCCCAAAGTGCTGATGAAGCCATTGACAGAGCCCTCGGCGTACAGGGAGACGATGTCCCCGATGTGGAGAAAGCTGGACATCTCGCTCATGGCTGCGGCCCGCCGGGGACCCGGGGCGGTGGGGGCGCCAAGGGGCGCGCGGCCAGGCTCGGTGCAGAGGACGGAGATGACCGCGGAGGCCGGAGGGGCGCGCCCCCACCCGCGAGCGGGGCGCTCGGCGCGGCC
>NC_048222.1:28719509-28735129 GCF_002007445.2 Ailuropoda melanoleuca | reverse complement strand
GCCGGCACCCATGTGCGCCTGCCCGCCTCCCCGCGCCCTGCGCCCCTCGCGCGTCCGGGGCCAGGCCTCCCGGGCGCCAACGAGCCGCCTGCTCCGCGCGACTCCGAGGAGTCCTGGGGCTCCAGCGGGCCGCCCGCTTCGGAGTTACAGCTCCAGCGAGTTCCCAAACAGACTTGCGGAACCGCCATCCCTGGGAGGCCCAGCCGTAGTGGGGGCTCTCTGCCCTCGGGATTCCCCGGGCTATCTACTCTGCCCTCGGGTCGGTGAGAGCCAGTGCGGGCGCCCGCGGAAGGGGGTCCAGCGCCCCCGCAGGCGCTACCTTGAGCCGCGCGCGGAGGACCCAGGAGCGTCCCAGCTGAGAGCCGTCTCGCACGGAGACACGCGCTCATTCCTTCGCAGCGCAAATCGGGATTCATTTTTCTCAACGTGAAAAGCTCTTTCATTGCACAATAGAAAGCGCTTGGGCTTGGAGGGGAAATGAAGCAATGGGGTGGGTTTTGTTTTTTTTCTCTCCGCATTCCTGTGTACAAAGAGATCCAACTTCCGAATCAGTTCAGCCGCTCCCTCTCCAGGAGTTGGCTCCAAAACTCTTGGCTCCTTCTATCTTTCTTTTTAAAGGGAGGTGGGGAGGTGGCGAAAGAGAAAGCTACCTTGGCTAGTTAATAGCGCACCGAGTGCCAACAATGACCAGGCCGGTGCTGGCCCTCTGGGAGTGACCCACTGCGGTGTCGCCGCCGAGCTCTGGCTCACGAAGTCCTGCCCTCAAACCCACGTCCCCAGCTCGCCTACTTTCTGTTCTGTTCCCCGGGTGCTTGGGTGTTTGCTTCTTAGTCCTATTATCTTAACTCCTGGGACAGAGTGCCCACGGCCACCCCCACTGGATCACATTTACTCTCTTCTGAAACCCCCACCCGGACTTCCTGGGAAGGGGGTGGGGGTGGGGGGGTTTTCCCCGGGAGAAAGGGAGGAGGGGACTGGATTGAAGCAGGAAGAAGAGAGACCCAGGGAGGGGTGGAGGCAGCTAGAGCAAGGAGACAGCTGCTGACCCAAGGGAATGAAGAGAAGAGTCCTGGGTGTATAGCTTTTTCACAGAGACCCCCTAGAAGGTGGGAGGGGGGCCACCTCCAGGTTTGCTGAGCCCCGTGTTTTACAGTTTCTTACCAGGACCCACAGTAATAAATACATTTTACATCACAGCAGTCCACATGGTCATCTATATATAATAGAAACAATAGTTTCACAAAACAATACTTACCCTTATGACCTGCGATGCACTCTGATATTTTCTGTTCTATTTTTGTATTTTGTTTGGTTTTTCANCGGCGGCAGGACGCACGCAAGTGGCACCAGGGCCCACGGCGCCCCCTCCCTGCCCGCGCCCCCCTCGAACTCGGCTCACTCACCCCAAAGTGCTGATGAAGCCATTGACAGAGCCCTCGGCGTACAGGGAGACGATGTCCCCGATGTGGAGAAAGCTGGACATCTCGCTCATGGCTGCGGCCCGCCGGGGACCCGGGGCGGTGGGGGCGCCAAGGGGCGCGCGGCCAGGCTCGGTGCAGAGGACGGAGATGACCGCGGAGGCCGGAGGGGCGCGCCCCCACCCGCGAGCGGGGCGCTCGGCGCGGCATGTGCGCCTGCCCGCCTCCCCGCGCCCTGCGCCCCTCGCGCGTCCGGGGCCAGGCCTCCCGGGCGCCAACGAGCCGCCTGCTCCGCGCGACTCCGAGGAGTCCTGGGGCTCCAGCGGGCCGCCCGCTTCGGAGTTACAGCTCCAGCGAGTTCCCAAACAGACTTGCGGAACCGCCATCCCTGGGAGGCCCAGCCGTAGTGGGGGCTCTCTGCCCTCGGGATTCCCCGGGCTATCTACTCTGCCCTCGGGTCGGTGAGAGCCAGTGCGGGCGCCCGCGGAAGGGGGTCCAGCGCCCCCGCAGGCGCTACCTTGAGCCGCGCGCGGAGGACCCAGGAGCGTCCCAGCTGAGAGCCGTCTCGCACGGAGACACGCGCTCATTCCTTCGCAGCGCAAATCGGGATTCATTTTTCTCAACGTGAAAAGCTCTTTCATTGCACAATAGAAAGCGCTTGGGCTTGGAGGGGAAATGAAGCAATGGGGTGGGTTTTGTTTTTTTTTCTCTCCGCATTCCTGTGTACAAAGAGATCCAACTTCCGAATCAGTTCAGCCGCTCCCTCTCCAGGAGTTGGCTCCAAAACTCTTGGCTCCTTCTATCTTTCTTTTTAAAGGGAGGTGGGGAGGTGGCGAAAGAGAAAGCTACCTTGGCTAGTTAATAGCGCACCGAGTGCCAACAATGACCAGGCCGGTGCTGGCCCTCTGGGAGTGACCCACTGCGGTGTCGCCGCCGAGCTCTGGCTCACGAAGTCCTGCCCTCAAACCCACGTCCCCAGCTCGCCTACTTTCTGTTCTGTTCCCCGGGTGCTTGGGTGTTTGCTTCTTAGTCCTATTATCTTAACTCCTGGGACAGAGTGCCCACGGCCACCCCCACTGGATCACATTTACTCTCTTCTGAAACCCCCACCCGGACTTCCTGGGAAGGGGGTGGGGGTGGGGGGGTTTTCCCCGGGAGAAAGGGAGGAGGGGACTGGATTGAAGCAGGAAGAAGAGAGACCCAGGGAGGGGTGGAGGCAGCTAGAGCAAGGAGACAGCTGCTGACCCAAGGGAATGAAGAGAAGAGTCCTGGGTGTATAGCTTTTTCACAGAGACCCCCTAGAAGGTGGGAGGGGGGCCACCTCCAGGTTTGCTGAGCCCCGTGTTTTACAGTTTCTTACCAGGACCCACAGTAATAAATACATTTTACATCACAGCAGTCCACATGGTCATCTATATATAATAGAAACAATAGTTTCACAAAACAATACTTACCCTTATGACCTGCGATGCACTCTGATATTTTCTGTTCTATTTTTGTATTTTGTTTGGTTTTTCAATACTGGTTGTGACCCATTTAATTGCTTTTTTAAATGTACCAAACATTTAACTGCAGTTTGAAAAACCTCATTCTGATTTCTCTGCCAAAAAGAAATGACAAAAGCCCAGAGAAAGCGCACCAAACTTCAAGGTCACACTGTATATTATTCGTGGCAGCTGGAGCCAGAAGCCCAGCCGCTGACTGGCAGCCCAGTACTCTCTCCAGTACTCCCACACTGCACTGGAGCTGGCGCTGTCCATCCCTGGAGCCCTGCGGGAACAGCTACTCTTGCTCCCAGAAGTCAGGCCTCCACGGATAGACGGGAGACATCTGCATCCATTCCATAAGCATTTATTGAGGACCTATTATGTGCCAGGCCTCTGCTGAACACCAGGCTCTGATGGAGCTGGAGTCCCAGCCCAGTTGCCCTCCCCACTCCCCACACAGCAAGGATGGAGAAGAATGTGCTGGAAGCACCCTCTCCAGTGGCCACAGTGCACCCTGGGCAGACACAAAGGTTGTTCTTCAAGGAAGAACTGTGCTGCAGACTGCTCAAGAGCACAGTCTCTGACTCACAGGCCTGGGTTCGAGTCCCAGACTATGTTTCCATCTGTTAAATAGGGAAGGTGTGGTGCCAGCATGGGAGGGAAGTGAATAAGGCCATCAGCAAGGCGTCCCCAGTTAGGAAGGACTAGGTGTGCATTCTCATTACCCAGGACCTCATCCACTCCTACCTCTGCACCTGCTCATGGGCTTCCCTCCATAGTTCCCCTCTCTATTCTCACAGTCAGAAGAAAGTTTCCTTCCCTGATGTTCTGGAACATCAGTCCCCTAAGTATTATTATGGAATATTTTAAGAAATAGTAAAATTAAATAAAATAATATATTAAAAATATAGTGAGGGCCTGGTGCCTTTCCTCCAGCTTTGTCAAATGTTAATATTTTGCAAAATTTGGTTCCAATATATTTTTTAAAGAACTGAACCTTAAGGGGCACCTGGGTGGCTCAGTCAGCCTTTGGCTCAGGTCGTGATCTCAGGGCCCTGGGATGATGCCACCTTGCTCAGCTGGGAGTCTGCTTCTTCGTCTCCCTCTGCCCCTCCCCCTCTCTGCACAGCCCCCAGATGTGCTCTCGCACTCAATCTCTCTCAAATAAATAATCTTTAAAAAAAAAAAAGGACCGAACCTTAAAACTTGAGTTGAAGTTCTTTATGCTATCCCCCCAACTCCGTTCCCCTCCCCCTCCCTCCAGAGATAACCGCTATCCTGCTGTGGGCATCATTTTGTGCAGTTTTTACGTTTATGCCACATAGGGATGTATTCACAAATAATATGGGTGAATCATACCCGAAATCCTAATATGCCACCATTCTGCAGGGCTTTCCCTTCTAGACGGCTTTAGATGGTCTCACCCTGGGTGTACCCTTTCATACGTGCGGCAGTGGCGTGACAATGTGATAGTCCACTTCCCAACCATGTCACAATTTCTTTACCCATTTTGTTGGTAATCACGAAAGCCCCATTTCAGTTTTTGCTATGACAACAATGTTGCAGTAAGCCTTCTTGTCTCCTGTGCATACACGTGGGAGCATTGTTCAGACTTCGGCTGGAGACCTATCAATGCGTCAAATCAATTTAGTGGGTGAAGGTCAGCATTTTTAAAACTCAAAACTGATTCGAAAATAACGTGCATCACACGTGGCCAGGGTAATTAGCAGGGTGAGAGTTGCATCAGTCATGAGCGTCAGTGTATGCTTATTGAGGATACTATCAAAATTTTTGAAAAACTCTAGAGTGAGAACTTAGAAAGTGGAATTGTTGGGGGACGCCTGGGTGGCTCCGATGCTTAAGCGTCTGCCTTCAGCTCAGGTCATGATCCCAGGGGTCACGATCCCAGGGTCCTGGGATTGAGCCCCACATGGGGCTCCTGGCTCAGCAGGGAGCCAGCTTTCTCCGTCTCCCTCTGCCTCTCCCCCTGCTCATGCTTGCTCTCTCTGTATCTCTCTGTCTCAAATGAACAAATTTTTTAAAAAATTAAAATAAAAAGAATGGTTTAATTAAAAAAAAAAAAGAAAGTGGAATTTTTGGATCACAGGGAAGGTCCTTCCTAGAATTGCCAAATGACTCTCCAAAGTGGCTCTCTTCTTCCTCACCCTCTCACCAGCCCCGAGGAGTGTGCCCACTGAACCACGCCCTCACCAACATTTGGCATTGTCAGACTCTTTAATGTGGAATTTATAATCCCCCCACTCCTACCAAGGCACATATCACAGGCTCTCTGGAACTGGAATGATCTTTCTCCTTTCTGGCTTCCCCCAGGTGACTGTGAGCTCTTCGCTGGAGCAGGCTGTGTCCCTTTCACTTTATGTCTCCAGGCCAGCTCGGGCACACAGTGAGTGCTTAACAAGTCCATGTGGATTTTTTTTTTTTTTAAGTAATCTCTACACTCAGTGTGGGGCTCGAACTCATGACCCTGAGATCAAGAGTTGCATGCTCTGCCAACTGAGCCACCCAGGCACCCCAAGTCTGTGTAGATTTGAACTGTCAAGGAGAAAAAGGGTGGCAGAAGTGTATAAATTATAGCAAGAGATAAAAGAATACTGTGGGAGCCCCAGCTCAGGGTGTCAGGTGCCTGGGTCCCCTAGGTGGAGGGTAGGGAGCTTCCAGGGATGCTGCTCTAAGCAGCTGAAAAGGAGAAGCAATGGGCCCCACCCCTCCTGAGTCGCTCGCTATTAAGCTGGGGCCAAGTTCAGACCCAGGAAGGAGTTCACCACCAACCCAGGGCAAATGGGTACCTGGTCCAGGCCCCAACGTCAATGGCTGGGTGTCTCACTGCACCCACCTCCCATGGGAGCCTCTCCTAGAGGGAAAACAGAAAGGATGGGAAGCTCTGGTTAGAAATCCCAAACTCAGGGCGCCTGGGTAGCGCAGTCGTTAAGCATCTGCCTTCGGCTCAGGGCGTGATCCCGGTGTTCTGGGATCGAGTCCCACGTCGGGCTCTTCCGCTGTGAGCCTGCTTCTTCCTCTCCCACTCCCCTGATGTGTTCCCTCTCTCCCTGGCTGTCTCTCTGTCACATAAATAAATAAAATCTTAAAAAAAAAAAAAAAAAGAAATCCCAAACTCAGGATTCACAGGGAGCCAGTGATTGCGGGGGGCCTCTGGGAGGGGGAGTGGAGGGGATGGGGGCTACATTGGAGGGAAATTACCTTTTGCCATCTCTTTTCTTAACTTTTGAATTTTGGACTATGTGAATATACAGCCTATAACCCAAAATAAATACAAATAAAGATGTTCAAATCATCACCTCCCAAGTTTCAAGAGCCAGCAGGACTTCCAGGAAACCTACCTCCACTCTCTGTCGGACCTGGGCCTGAAGAGGTGAGAAAAGAAAGGGTGGTGGTACTCAGACCCTCTCCCTGGACTCAGAGGAAACACTCGGGGGTTGTGGGGGCAAGAAGACAATTGGACATAGGAGGGGCTACCAGCTGTGAATCCTAGGCCTCCTTCACCAGTATGCCCCCACCCACACCTCAGCTGCCTCCTGGAGACTCATTCCCAGTTCTGCTGTGTGACTTTGCACAGAATACAGACCTCTCTGGGCCTCAGGTTACTTCTTGTAAACAGAGTTCACATCCCCTTCCCAGATTTCACTCTTGGCTCTGACTGTTCTTTAACCTTTTTCTGGCCCTCCATGACTGCAGTTGGGAGGGGTAGGAATGCCACCCCCCATGCTAGCTGTGTCATCTTGTGGTTTGAAGCAAATAACAGGTAGTTCTGAAGGGCTTCCTCAGCCCCTCACTCCAGATAGGGCAGCAGGGCCAGGAGGGGCGGAGTCGGGCCAGAAGGGCTGACTCAGTGCAGCAACCACCCAGCCGGGTCATCCGCCGTGGGTGGGGTGCCAGCCCAGGCCCTCTGGGGTTCCCAGAGAATTCCTTCCCCATGCCATAAGCTGCCCTGGGCAGCCACCCCAGCCCACAGTAACCACTTAGCCACCACCAGCGCTACCACCTCAGGAGCCTTCACTCACACTTGCGCTCTCCCTCACACACACCAATACTCACCTCACACACACACACACTCACACACTCTCCCTCACACACTCACACCAACACTCTGTCACATACTCGCACATGCCACAGTCACACTCTCCTTCACAAACTCACACTCTCCCTCACACACCCACACCAACTGTCTTCCTCATATACTCGTGTACTCTCCCTCACATATGCTCTCTTACACACTCTTATACACTCTCCCTCACACAGTCTCACACACTCTCTCACACACACTCACACCAACTCTCTCCTACACATTCACATTCTCTCCCTCACACTCTCACACGAACCCTGTCACACACTCTCCCTCACACACGCACACACTCTCCCTCACACATTCACGCTCTAACTCCAACACTCTCATCCACACCCTCACACACACTCACCCTCTCAGGAAGCCTGAGAGGAAACAATGCTTGTTCTGTTTGCCTTCACCCCACCCCCACGCCCCAGTCACTGATGCCATATTTATTTATTTCAGACATGGCTGACCACCTTCACATGCAAGGGACCAAAGAGGAAACGGACGGTAAGAATGTGGCCAGCTAACTTTAACATGTGCTCCTGGGCTGGTGAAGAGAGAAAAGAATCTTCTGGGCCTCCCTCTGATCACAGAAGGAAGCATGATTCCTTCTAATTTTGACCTCTTGAGAAACATCCTGGTTCTGGAGTCCTGAAACAGGGGGGTCTACCCAGGTCTTCCCTCCTCCTGTGCCCTGAGGTGTGCGGGCAGGTAAGGTGTGACCCCTCCCCAGGCACCTCCACAAGCAGAAATGAAAAGCAGAAGTTCTGGAGCAGGACCACTGGAGTCCTGACTCTGACCACTCGTCTGCTGTACGGAGAAGCTGCACAGCCCCTCTGGCCCTCCATGTTCTTGGGTGTAAAATAAGGATCGAGCACCGTGTTAGCGAGATCCTAGCAGGAAACTGCCAATACATCCCCAACGAGGGACTGAAGAGAGGTTAACAAGTGGGTCCACCCACAGAGGTGCGGGCAGGGTCAAGGGCCTGGAGAAGGGATGGTACAGCACCCTGGAGCTAACAACTGTGGAGAGCTGTTATAACTCCAAGCCTGAAAAGTAGCCCATGAAACAAACCCCTGGACCTCTCTCTCCTCCTGCCCTCTGGTCTTACCAGCGCCTCTCATTGCTCAGAGGGCAAGGGAGCCAAGTACTTCAGGCCACAGAGGTCAGCTTCCCAGGGCCGCCCAGAGCAAGTGCAGAAGAATAGACAGTAGACCTGGAGGGGTGAGTGGAGAATGTCTAGCATAAGGAAGTACTTTGTAAAGCCCTTAGTTCAGTCAGCAAATATTCTCTATAATTGTCTTTATTTGCATAGTCTTGAGGGGTCTGAATAAAGAGAAGTGCTTGTGGATCGAAAGAAATGACAATCTATGGTCGATTTTGTTTTATGGGGGAACATTGATAAGGCAGAAGATTTTATCAAGCTCTCCACAAATCATGCCTGAGTCCCCTCCCCCACTGAACAATCAGTTGTTGAGTGCCCATTACACCCACTGGCCAGGAGAAGGAAGTACAGGAGTCTGGACTGAGCTGCAAAACCCCCTGAATTCTGAGTCGGAGTCAGGAATGGTGGAGGCTGATTACAGTTCCCAGGCACTCTCTGATGTCACCCCATCCTTCTATCCAAGTCAGCATGTTGGAGACCCCAAGAAGGGGGCAGCTCTCTGGCAATTCTGCCTCTTTCCAGATTGGGGGAAAGGGCCCTGCACCATGAGGGGAAGCTGCCCAGGCCTCTGCACTTCACCTGCCAACAAGAGAGGACGGTGAGAAGGAGAGGGGACATCATCCCAGTGATCCTCTTGGGAAAGGGGACCAGCATGGAAAATATCCCTGGGGCCAGGGCCAGGCAGGAGCAGCCCTTGTCTGGCAGGAGATCAAGACGATGACGTCAAGTCCACCTGGGCTGGGTCCTGGCCTCCAGCCACTCCCCACGTCCACCTTGGCAGGACTGAGGCCCTTGCCTGGGCTGCCTGGCCAAAGCTGGGAATGGCTGAAATATAGGGGTTCACCCACCAAACAGAGATGGCTCCTATGCCAGCTTTGCCAGCCTCTGTTTCTGGATCATTCAGAAGGCAGAGGTCCAGCAGCAAGGGGTGTGCCATGCCCTTCGGAGGGGGCAGGGAAGGGTCACGGCTGAGGCGCTCTGGAGAGGAGAGGGAGAGAAAGGCCTGCTGTTTGCCCAGAAGCTGACAGACACTAGGGCCCTTGTCCTGGGGCAGCGGGGGAGGCTGCTGGCCAGATGGAGAGTAGCAGGGGGAGAGGAGGGACTCCCGGGCTGAGCAATCAGCCTCTTCCTCCCACACCCCCACTGAGCTCCTGGGGCTCTCTTCCTCTCCAGCCCAAGATGGAGAGAAGAGCATTCCTGAGGCCTGGTGAAGCCTAGCCCCCAGTCCCACCCCGACATCACAAGCTCTGGAGGCAATCCCAGGGTACTCAGAAACACCCCAAGTTATTGAGCAAGGTGCTGTCTTCCTGAAGCCCCAGTGCCATAAAACCCTCTGGGTCCGGGCTGTCGAAGCTGGACAGGCTTTTCTCTGGAAGGGGCTCTCCTGGTAGGCATGAACAAACCCAGCCTCAGACCATCAAGGCAGTCTGGGGAGGAGGGCTGCGTTCAGCCAGTTGACAGATAACTATTGAGTCTGTACTGTTGCTGGCCGCTCTGCAGGGGCAGCAGGATGAGAGCTCCCTGAGGGCCTCAGCCCCCCGGTCTCCAGGGCACCCAGCTCCTGCCCAGACCCTGACCCAGAGCAGACCTCGGACAAACATGGGTTGGGCCAAGCTGGACCTTAGCAGCTCCTTCTTTGGTCGGCACTGCTGTCATTCTCTGCCCTCTTTCTAAACTTAGCCACACCCAGGAGCGGCCCGAGACATCAGCCAGCCCTCAGTATTGTCCGGGGGTTCGGGGGTTCACTGGGGGGAACTAAGAGGAAGGCTCTCCAAGCACTTGGAGCAGGAGCCTAGAGGGGGAAACGATTCATGACAGACCACTACCAACACCTGTTGCCCACCCCTAGGTGGTGCTATGGCTGCATTAGTCAGAGTCAGGCGGCCTCATCCCCATCCCATTTTACAGAGGAGAAAACTGAGGCTTGCACAGCGGAGGGGACTTGAAGGCAATCAAACAGCTAACGACGGATCGTTCCCGCGCCACCGGTGGAGTGGAAACAGCTATCTAACACGTTGGTGAGGGTTGTACAGCCAGTACGCTGTCCCCAGTGTCGCGGATAAGGAAAGCTCCGGGAGGTGAAGGGACTTGTTCAGTGCCACACAGCTAATAAGTGACAGAGCTGGGACCCCAGCTCAGTCCTGCCTGACCCCCAGAGCCTGCCGGCTTAATCTTCCCTCTGCAGAAGAGTCGCAGACAGGAAATCTGGGAGGAGAATGTGCTCACCTACGAGAGTTCACCAGAGGACAGTTCCTTTGCCTCCACAGACCCTACCTAGAACTCCTCATCAGGGGTGGCCAGGAAGAGCTTCTCGCCATCGGGACGGGGCCTGCGCCTCCAGCCTCCATCTAGAGCTTTCCTCTGACTTCAACTGCAGTGGGCCTCCACGCACAGGATGGGTGCTCTCTGGGTACCACCGTCTGTGGGCCACATGCAGGCTGCACCTGCCCCGATTCCTACAGACTCCAGCGCCAACTACCATGTTTCATTAGCTCTGCCTTGGTCCCTACCGACAAAATGCACATCAGCAGGGAAAGAAGTTAGACAGCAGGGAGGACTTCCAGGTTGTCAAGGATGGAAGATGCAGGATGGGATGACAGAGGTCGTGGCGTTCTTTAAGAGAGGAATATGCCAGGCTGCCCGGGTAAAAACCCAAATTCAGGGGTTCCAAACTAATTAGCTTCCTTCGGCTTCTCCAGCTCCCTCCCCTCAGGGCCTGAGTGCAGGGAGTGGGAGCTGGAAGGCTGCCTCCAGAACCTGTTCAGACCTCCAACCAGGACACACCCAGCTGCTTACCCTGTTCCCATTCAGAGCCAAGAAGTATGAGCATTTCCTAAACCTTTCTACAGTCCTTCCCCATCTCTATCAATGCACTGAATCTTCAAACAGCCCCTGGCAGGGGCACAGCTATTATGTCCACCTGAAAGGTGAGGAAACCAAGACCCAAGGCCTTTGCCAGGACTCTCCATCTTCTCAATGTCTGTTCATCCCTCGGGGCTCAGCTTCAGGGCCCCCTCCACCCCAGCAGGTCACACCGAGGACCTCTGCTCTCTGCAGGGCAGTCAGTGCACAGGGACCACCACCAGGCTCTCCAAGGCAACCTGCCACTTCCTAGCTCTTCACCTTGAATAAACAACTTCCCTAAACCTCACTTCCCTTATCTGTCAGATGGGGATAATGAACTATCAACCATAGGGGATGGACATCTCCGATGCACCCTCCCCACACCAGTCAGTAGTTGCAGCACTGACTCACGTACAAGGCCCCAGCTTCCTGCAGCTCTGAGCTCTGGCGACAGGCTCTCCTACCTCCATCCAGCTCCAGCCTTGTTTGGCCAACAGACGGGGGTCAGGAGGCTGGGCCTCAGAGACATGGCGTGCCAGGGGCTGAGGGCGGGGCCTGGCTGAGGACCAACACAGGCACAGAGGTGGACACCAGGGACCCCCGGGCCCCAGCTATAGATGGATGAGGGTGGAGGTGCCACCCCGCAGGTCTCTGTAGGGGCTTGGCTGGTCACTACCCTCAGGGTAAGCCACGCAGTTCCTATTTACCCCCTGGGGCCAGAGGGAGGGTGGGTATCCTGTCCCATCTTCCCCACTGCTTTCGGAAAGCCCGGGGAACCATCTCCTGGCTTTGGTACTAGTGGAGGAGGGGTTCAGTCTGGGAGACAAGGTGGGAAGGGGACCAAGGGAAAGATCAGCAACAGTTTGGGGGTAATGTCTGGATTACTATTGCTGCATAACGAATTATCCAAAACTTAGTGGTGTGAAATGACCACCATTTTATTTTGCTCAGAGCTTTAGGAGTCAGGAATTTGGGAAAGGCCTGCTAGGCAGCTCTCACCTGGGGTCTCATACGAATGCTGTTAGATGTCTCCTGGGGCTGAAGGCATCTGAAAGGCTTGATGGGCGGGATGCCCAAGACATCTCCCTCCCCTGGCGGGGAGCTCGGCTGAGGCTATTACGTGAGACCACTTCCATGGGGCCTCTCCAGCTGGGCAATCTTAGGGTGGTCTGACTTCTCACGTAGAGGCTGGCTTATCCCAGAGCAACTGTCCTAAGAGAAGCAAGAGGAAGCTATGTGGCCTGTTATAACTTAGCTTCCATAGTCCCATAGCATCATTTCCAGTGTATTTTACTGGTGGAAGCAGCCACAGCCCTCCCAGATTCAAGGGAAGAAGGACATAGATCCTACCCCCTCCCCGGAAAGAGTGCCAAAGGTATTGGGACCATGCTTTTAAACTACCTCAGGTAACATCATAACTGGGACCTCACAGGTTATGGGCCCGAGGGATACCAAGAGACCAGCACCCATCCTACAGATTTGAAGACAGGGGCCCCGAGAGGACAGAGCTTGGCTCTCAGCACCTGCTTCGGCCCCATGCTGCCTGTCCATGACAGTGAACGCCAAGGAGTCCTCAGGCGCTGAGGTCCAGGGCCGGCAGCGACTTGGAGAGGTATGCGGGGGGAAGCCTGTGCCCAAGGGGTATCTAAGTGTGTGCGTGCGTGTGCGTGCGTGCGTATAAGCACTGGCATGTGTGGATGAACAGGGGAGGTTACTGCACTCACTAGAAGATCCTGTGCCCCGTTACCAAACTCCCCTCTTGTAGGATACAGATTTTGCAGCGCAGTGGGAAAGTTGAGGCAGGGCCATGGGGACGATAGGGCTTCAAGAGGAAGGGGCCAAGTCACGGGTGTGTGCCGAGCCAGAAAAAGGCCTATGGGGGTTGAAAGGGCTAGGTGGGATCCTGGGCCTGGGGTCTTGGGGTCAGGGCGCCCAAGAAGCAACATCATTAGAATTAGCAACAGCCAATCATCAGAAATTGTTGAGTTTCCTGGCAGCACAGGGAAACACCTGCGGGGGCGGGGGGGCGGCAGGTGGAGACTTGAGGGGTCAGGGAGGCCTGGAGAAACACAGGGTCCTCAGTCCCTGCCCTAAGGCCAAGAGGTGAGACACGTCTTCAGTACCCCACCTGTCCCTGCTGGCCCTGAAGCTGCCCTAGCCCAACGGCACAGCGCAGCAGCCAGGGCAAAGCAGCCGAGGCGGGCCAGTGTCCCAGTGCGTGGCAGCCTTCACCCAGTCTCCCTCAGCCCCTCCAGGTGCAGGGACTCATTCCCAGCCACATTCCTGACGGCTCTCAGTAGAGCTTTGTTGAATGAATGAAGAGTGGCTGCGAGCTGGAGTGGTTGGTGGGCTGGAGTTGGCTCTGGCCCTGGCCCTTGCCCCTTGCCCCTCTGTTCGGCCTCCAGGCAGGGTGGCTACTCCCGCGGGCCCCATGCCCACTCCAGAGGCCCACCCAGACCCTCAGGCGCTTCCTGAGCAGCAGGACATGTCCTGGCCTGCGTGCCCCTGGAAGGAGGCAGCTTATCAGAGGGGAAAGGACACTTTGTTCAGGCCTGGACATCTGCCTGGGCTGGGGGTGCCCTGCTCAGGGCCTGGCAGGCAGAGCTGGCCACTGCGTGCAGGAAGATCCCAGGGAGCAGATTGGGATGAAGACCTGAGAAGGGCAGATGAGCAAGTCTCTGTGCCCTGGGCCATGCCAGGACCTCGGGTTGGGCCCCTTTCAGAGGTCCACTCAAGCCCTCCATTCCCCTCCACCATTCTACTGCCTCTCCATTCATTTCCTACTTCTCTGACTCCTGATGAGGTTTTTCGCTCACTCACTCCATTCATTCATTTAAACAATATTTAAGGAACACTCGGAATGTGCTGTAAGTATTTAGGCCCTGGGGACACAGCAGCAAGCAAAGCAGGCAAGTGTGCCTGCCCTCATAAAGCTTACGTTCCACTTCAGAGACAATAAGCACAGAAAAAAATGAAATAGCGGGTGCCTGGGTGGCTCAGTCCATTACGCGTCAGCCTTCAGCTCAGGTCATGCTCCTGGGGCCCTGGGATCAAATCCCTCATCGGCTGCCCTGCTCAGCAGGGAGTCTGCTCCTCCCTCTCCCTCCGCCCCTTCCCGGCTTGTGCTCTCGCGCTCACTCTCTCTCTCAAATAAATAAATAAAATCTTTTTTTTTAAGGTTTTATTTATTTATTTGACAGAGAGAGAGAGACAGCCAGGGAGAGAGGGAACACAAGCAGGGGGAGTGGGAGAGGAAGAAGCAGGCTCCTAGCGGAGCCGTGAGCCCGATGTGGGGATCTATCCCAGGACCCTGGGACCACGCCCTGAGCCGAAGGCAGATGCTTAACGACTGAGCCACCCAGGCGCCCCAATAAATAAAATCTTTTTAAAAAAATGAAATAGGTGCTATATTAGATGATGAAAGTGCTCTGAAGAAAATAAAGCAGGACAGGAGCACAGGGACAGAGCCAGTAGCAGGGGATGAAGGGGAATAGATGCCTTTTTTCCCCCCAACATATACAGTAGTTAAGAAACACCCCCTGAGAAGGTGACAGCTAAGCAAAACCTCAAGGAGGTAAGGAAGTGAACCACATAAATTCCTAGATGAAGAGCTTCCAAGGCAGAGGGAACAGAGAGTACAAAGGCCCTGAGGCAGGAATGGAGGGAGTGTGTGCAAGGAACAGCAAAGAGGCTAGTGAGGCCAAGCACATAGAGCAAGGAGGGCAGGAGATGGGGTCAAAGATGGAGAGGCACCTGGATAAGGAGGGGCCCTGTCAGTCCTTGGAAGGACTCAGGCTCACACTTAGGTCATGGGGAGCCAGTGCAGGGCTCTGAACAGAGGATTTATGCTTCAAAATAACAGTAACTCATGTTACATAGCATTTAATGTGTATCAGCCACTTTTCTAACCCGCAAACCTGCATTAACCCATTTAATCCTCCTAGTAACCTTTATTAAAGATGACGAAATTGAACTAGAGACGTCTCTACACATTAGATGTTAGTAGCAACCTCCCCTAACTCGGGACAAACCAAAAATGTCCGCAGACATTGCCAAATGGCTCCTGGCAGACAGAATAGCCCCCAGGTGAGAACGGCTACCCAAGTGTCCTCCTGTCCACTCCATCTGCCACTGTCCCAGCTTGGGCCCATAACCCTCTCACTATGACAGTTGTGACAGCCTCCTAATTGGCCGATCAGCCCCATCCTACCCACTCCACCATCCATGGTATACCTCTCCATGCCACTCTCCTAGCTTTTAGCCCTCTCTGGCTCCCAGGGCCCTGGGTATAAACACCAAGCCATTTAGGTTGGTCTGAGTGGTCCTATACAATCTGGCTCCTGCCCTTCTCTCCAGCAATATCCTTGGGCCCCTCCTCCCACCTACATCCCCCTCAGTCTAGCAGCGGCTGTTAAGCCTACTGTGTGCCAGCCAAAGCCGACAGGGAGACCAAGCCCCCCAGGGCGTGTCCTCAGGGTGTATCTGTCCAGGGTAGGGGAGAGCAGCTGAACTCGCAGATCCTGTTCTTCTGGAGCCCGGGAGAGACGTGAGGCGCTCCAGGAGGATAGGGGCTGAAGCTGAGCTGGAAGGGATGGGCGGCGGGGGAGAGGGGAGGG
>NC_048222.1:28664465-28719409 GCF_002007445.2 Ailuropoda melanoleuca | reverse complement strand
GGGGGCGGGGCACGGAAGACCTGCAGTGGTGGGGCAGCAGCTGGGAGAGGCCCGGAAAGCTGTAGCTGTGATTTGGGGCCAGGAAAGGCCCGGAGACAGCACGTGTGAAGAGGGATGGAGGGCGGGCAGCAAAGGACTACACATGAGCAGGTGGACTGAACACGAGGCCCAGGAGAGGAGTCCAGGATGGTTCAGGGAGGCGGACCGTGGGGTGGTGGTGCCGGCTGGACACTGTCCCATCACCACGGGGCCCTCCTGGCAGGCAGGCCCTCCCCTCCCCACTTCATCTGTTGAACTCCGCCTCCCCCTGCAAGCGCAAATCACAAACGGTGCCTCCTCCTTGAAGCCTTCTGGATTCCTTCCTGCTGGAATGGCTGGCTCCCTCCCGCAGGTCTCCAAACCACTATTGCGGGAACATCATCATCTGCTCTCACTGCCGGGGTCTGCTGTTACCCCACACCGCCGGCTGTGAATTTCCTGTGGGCAGGGAGGTGTCTTTTACCCTCGGTCTCCTCACAAATTAAATCAGAGCGCCTCCAGCAGAGGTAGAAACAACCCGCGTTCGCGGCTCCCGTGCCCGCCCAGGTGCGCACGCTCTCCGGTCGCGGCGGGGCCTCCGGGGGGCGGGGGGGCCGCGGCCAGGCTGCACTGGCCGCGGTGGCAGCCGCCTGCGCCCGCCCTCGCGCTGCAGTCGCCCACGCGCGACCCGGGCAGCCTGCTTGCCTTCCGCCCGCCCCTCCCGCGTCCAGCCCCCGGGCCGCCCCTCTCCGCCCTCGGGGGCGGGGCTGGGAGATTCCGCGGGGGGAGCCCCTGGCGGACCACCGCACAGAGGCGCCGGCCAGGGGGCGCTCCCTGGGGGGAGACCCCCCCCCAGTACCCTTGTAATAATTACAGCAGCCAGTGAGGCCACCTGCCTTGAGACCCCAGCAGCCTCCGACGTGGCCTGAGTCTGTCCTTGCCCCCTACAGTCCCTTGCCCCCTGAGCAGCCAAGGAAGACTTTTAAACCACATTATGTCACTCCTTGCTTTGATCAAATAAACCCTAGAAAAAACCCAGCTGGGCAAAATACACGTCCTCTGCCTTCCCTCCTGACCTCGCCTCTTAGTCCTCCCCTTTCCACTCACTCCTCTCCCGCTGAGCCACAAGGGTCTTCTTCCAGTTCCTCACACAAGCCAGTGCCTCGGGGCCCTTGCACTTTGCTATGCCCTCTGCTGTAAGGCCCTTTCCCCCAAACCCCCTTGGCTCCCTCCCTCGCTTCTTCCCATCCCTGCTTACGCATCATCTCCTTAGAGCTGCCTTTCCCACCCCATCACTCTGTCTAAAACAGCATCCCATTACCCAGCTTCATCCTTCTTCACAGTACTTGTCACTCCCTGATGTATTATCTGTTTATTGTCTATCCTTCTAGCAATATAATAAAATGCTAAAAAAATAAAATAAAAGTTCTGTACATCTTGTTCTCTGCCCTATTCCTCAGTGCCTGAAATAGGAACGGGATGGTTGATAAGTATTTGTTCGATGCCAAATAGCACTTCATTCAGCCCACACAAGAAACCCCATGAATTGCCCATTTCACAGATGTGGAAACTGAGATTCAGAGAGTTATGGAACCTGTCTGTGGTCACATGAGCTTGTCAGTGTTGGAGCTGGGGCTCCAACCCAATGAGTCTCATCTCTCTGCTTCTCCGTTCTCCATTTCATTGCCCACCGGGAAAAGAATACAGGTGGTTTTGCTCTTCCCTTGCCCTGGGATAGGCAAGACTGACAACCAGTGACTCTAGACCTGGCCCAAGGCAGCATCTTCCTTAAAGGTCCTGCCCAGGAGCCCGCAGGGAGAGAGACCCTACCCGCTCCCCAGGAAGGCAGGCCCAGCTTTTGACCCCAACCACTTTTCCCTGGGACCTTCTTCTGCACCATCCTCCCCGCCACTCCCCTCCCCCTTCCTTTCGGCCACCTCCGGTTCCCAAAAATGCCTTCAGAATAATCTGGAGGCTGCTTTTCTTACCTCTATCTCACCAGAGATACAGTGAGAAAGAGAGACACAGTAAGAGAAATATGGTGGGGGGCGGGGGAGCATGAAACAGAGACACACATGCAGAGACAACAGAGAAAGATGGAAGAAGATGGGAGAGACAAGAAACCCAGAAAGGAGCCGAGACCTGGTGAGTTCTGGCAGTAATGGCTCCCCTCAAACCCGCAGGCCGGCCCAGGGCCACTGCCAACCCCACTGGCCCTTCGGAGTGGATTAGAGAGAGGCACCCTGGCTGGGCTCCAGAGCCCTCTGGCCTTTGAGCCAAGCACACTGGTGCAGGGCCCAACCCACAGGGCAGCGCATGGCAGCTCTCCCCTGCCATGTGCGCAGGGAGGAGGAGGGCCACTTTCAGCGCCACCTGGTCCTCAGGTCTGACCCACAGATGCACCTAAAGAGGTCCCTGGAAGCCTCTGGGAAATGCCCAGCTCTCTCCATGTGGGCCGCGAGCCTGAGCCCAGCCCTCTGCACTCGCCCTCTGCGCCTTCCCCTACAGTAGGTCCCTGGGCCATGTCACCCCTGCCTTCGTCACTCAGGAGTGTCAAATCGGGCCCATCCACAGAAACCCGCCGAGGACTTCAAGGGGCTGGGACGAGGTCCTCATCCTTGCACCAGTGCGCAGACCCTCTTCTCGCTCCCACAGGCTACCTCCCGGCTCACAGACCTTCTTCTCTGTAGTTCATAGGAACCCCCCGGAGCATGGGGGGGAGGTGGACAAGGAGATGGCATGACCCTTACTTGACAGGAAGGGAAAGAGAGAAGCAGAGAAGTAAGGGATCACCTCAGAGTCTCCCATACTAAATCAAGGGTCCTGCCCCCTCGCTCCCCAGCAGCCACACCCTCGTGGGGGCCGAGGATGAGATGTCCCTTCCCCAGGAGCAGATGACCGATGAGTGGCCAGTTGGCTCACACAGGCAGCCAAGGAGCCTGAGCTGCCAGTGGGGGCCCAGCCTACCCCAACCCAATGTGGGGCTGCCTGTGCACTCCACTGGCTGGCCCCAGTTGGAGGGCAAAGGGGGAGGGGAGGAGCTCTGTCCTGCAGTGCTCTGGGCCCTGGGATTCCCCACTCAAGCCTGGGTATGGGCTGGCACAAGGTCATGGGCCTATTAGGATGGGGGAGGGAGAGAAGGCATCCTCTCCATGGGGGCCACGCGGAGTGCTACGTCTGTGCTGGGAGAGATCAAAGGGTCCAGGTGGAACCAGGGAACCCCACAGGCCACAGTCTAAGGCCCCCACCCTTCCCAACAGCCAACACTCTGGGAGGAAATAATTAGGGCACAGGTGAGTCATAGTGTCACAAGGCTGCTTCCTGGCTGACTCAGGGGACAGTCAGATGGCCCTTCCACCAGTCCCCAGCCCAGAGGCTGAGTCAAGGATTCCAGGCGAACAACACCTCCTGGTGTCCAAACTGGGCCTGGCCCTCCCTCCCACTGGATCCCGGAAAAGTCAGGTATGAGGGTGCCCCCTTCCATGGCCAATATGGGTACGGCATTGTGTGCCCCTGACTCAAGCCTATCCTTGCTTTTGGGATTTAGAGTTGGGTCTTCTAGAAGTCTGGACCTCCCTCTGACCAGGATCCCCCAAGGCACCTGGCACTGAGCATAGCACAGAGGGGCTGTGACCAGGGGCAGCAGGATGGGGCCCTGCCTCTACCCCTATAACAGGGGCCCTCCTGCATCACTCCCCAGGGACCCTTTACCTGCCCCCAGCCCAACCATCCAAGCAGGTCCCCATGGCCCCAAGGCCGCTTTCCTGGCTTTGTCCCTGTGCTGGCTGGGCAGGAATTTCCTGCTGGAGAATTCCCGGATCCTCCCCACGAGGCCGTGAGCCTGGCCTGGGAACTTAGGAGGGAGGGAAGTCAGGGATGCTCCTACTAACAGGGTCTGGTCTCGTGGTTGCAGGGGCTTTCCTGGCACTCTGACCACTAGTCCTTCCCCAGCCCCAGGTCAGGTCCATCAAACCTCTTGTCCTCCACTGTGGCCCCTCCACTGGAACTCAGGGCTCTGCGATTGGGGCTGCCACACTGGGGGCTAGACCGAGACCCTGGATAAACTGAGCTTGCTCTTAGCACGAGGAGGAGGCGTGGGGTCCAGAGACAGCCAAGGAGGCCAAAGTCAAAGTGGGTTTTATTAATAAAAGCACAGGCCTGAGTCTGATGGGTGGGGACATTCTGCTGGGCAGGCCCACCCTGCAGACACTTGGATACCATTGATCTCAAGACACCTTGGCCCCAGGGGCGCCTTGGATGTGCCTTCATGAGGGGGAGGCTAAATCCCTATTCAGGCTGAAGGGATGTGGAAGCAGGGCAGACTCGGGTCCAGCACCAGCTTCACTCTGGAGGCCAGTTTCCCATCTCGTCCATCTCCTCCAGGAGCAAGTGCTGGGGGCAGAAATGGGTGAAGAAAGAGGCTTCAGTGCCTTTGGGCTCTCCCTTCCTGCTCTGTACCCCTAGAACCTTTCCCCTACCCCCTAAGAGATAAGCATCCTGAGGCCACTCCAGACCCTCCCCCATGTCCCCACAGCCAGCCAAGGCCACCAACCCTGAGCCACCTCCCTCCCACTAAATGAGGGACCCTTCTCCCTCCAACTTGGTTGGGGGGTGGTCCCTGGAAGCCCCAGGAGTCAGGCGCCCCAGCAAAGCCCTCCCCTCCCTCACCTCTGTCCTGGACACCACACCAAGGGGGCTCTGCACCCCTCCCTCCAGCCTAGGGTGGTGCTTCAGCTGCCTCAGCGCCCCTCCCCTAGGTCCCCAGCATTCCCCAAAGGCTGGGGGATGGCTTCCTTCCCCCTCAGCTTGGTGTCCCTAAGGGCAGATAAGGAGAGAGTGGGGGGTGATAGATGAGGATAGGACCCTCGAAACACCCACAGCAGGAAGATATTTCCTGAGACAGCTCTGTCCCCCAAGTGAGGCCTGAGCGGGGCCCCAACCTGCCACTACCCAGAAACTCCCTAGGGACCCCTAATGTTGCTCAGGCTACCCCAGGACTGTGACCCCTACCCCTGAGACAGAGGCAGGCTGGCTTGGGGGTGGTTCTGGAGGAGAGAGGGAGGAGAAGAGGGCGGGAAGGGTGACGAGAGATCCCTTTAGCATGAAAAGGCAAAAGTGAGGGCCCCTGACAGAGCTGGGGCCACCCCTGTGGTTTAGGACAAGGTGCACAGCCTTGTTCCCTGGAGCACGGAGGGGCCCGGTGACTCAGGCCCGCAGGCTCAGGACAATGAGAGGGCCGCCCCTCAGTACCGGGGGAGGGGGGGCAGGCAATGCTGCTATTCACTCCCCCAAAGGGGTAAGTCACACCCCTAACACTCCAGTGCCCTTGACAGCTGGCAGGCATCCCCTCTTTTGTTTGATCCTTTAGTAGCTTCGGCCTTTTGGCTAAGATCAAGCGCCTGGTTCTCCCACCAGTCTCCCTCTACAGGTAAAGAAGCCAAGGCCTGCCTCCAAGGCCACAGAGCAAATCCAGGCCAGAGCAGGGCTTCGGCTAAAGCCTTTGGCCTCTGAACCCTATGCTAGTCCCTTTACTTTCCTACAAAAGGGAACTACGTAGCCTGTCAGGGCCAAATGTCCACGGAATGAAAGAATGAGTTGACGAATGAATGCAAATTAATTTAAAAGGACATCAACACGTTTTCTGACCACAGATCTGTCCATGGGCACTCAGAGAAGCTGGGACAGGCCTGACCTTGAAGGCCAGTGTCAACGAGTGTTTGTGGGAGTAAAGCATGGGCGAGAATGGGGGAGAAAAGAGAACAAGAGCAATATTATGAGGTCAAGTAAGAGACGGAGAGGCGGATGAAGAAGTGTGTGTGTGCAGGGGGTCAGGCTCCTACTCTCAGAAATACCACCACCAAGAAGGGATGCTGCCTTCACTACCCAGGCCGTGGGAGGTTGGAGCCAGGGCCAGGGGCCTATGGAGGTGGGAGGCCCCACTTTCTCCAGTGCCCTCAGGCAGGAGGCAGTGGTCCGGGACAGGCCCGGCCTACCTGGCCATCCACAATGCCCGCCTCCTCCAGGGTGATCTCTGGCTGGGTCAGCAGCTCTCGGCCCTCGTGGCTGCCCATCTTCCAGAGGCGGGACTCCCGTTGTACTGCCAGAAGCTTCTTTAACTCCGACTCCACGAAACCTGAGAGTCAGAGAAACGGGCATGGGGCAGGCAGGAGATGGCGGGGCAACCTGTCGGCGGTGGAAGGGAGAAGAGACGGCTCCGGCTCTCCAGGCCTCATCCCAGCCCTGTGCAGTCCCTGGTCACCCCCAGCCCTGGCCCTTACATTTCCATTACCTGGAGCTGGCCGCATAACGACCTCCCCACCTCCATGACTTCCCCAGGAAACTCCCTGGCCAGTGGGCTCCCTCCTGCGTGCTTGAGTGTGCGTGTTCTCACTTCCTGGGGAAAGCATGCAAGGGGCAGACATCTGCCCTCACCTTCCACCAGCCACAGACTCAAGAACAAGGATCTGGGACCACCTCAACTGCCGAGGTGCAAGTCACAGCTCTGCCACATACTAGCTGTGTGACCCCGGACAAGTTACTTAACCTCTCTGTGCCTCTGCTTCCTCACTATGAAGTAGAGATTATAATAGAGGACCTACCTTAGAGTTGTGATATGGCATTTCATGAAAAATGCTCAGAAGAGGGTCTGGCCCATAGTTTTGGCTATGCAAATGTCAACAGTGATCACGTTATGCTATTACCATCCTTGCTCACCACATCTGGGCAGCACAGGAGTACCGAATGGGTTAGAAGTCCGTCCTGGGAAAGGGTGATGCTCCTGGGAGCACAAGCCCCAGTCACCGTCCCCACCTACTGCCTCCCAGACCTGGAGAAAGGACTAGCTTAGACTTCTCCAGTCGAGCCACGGGTCCTCAGCCCCACCCCCACACCCCGGCTCCAGTGGTCATCATAGGTCCTCTGGTCCCACCTGGTGGTAAGAACTGGTATCACACCCCTGAGCCGTGGCCAAGGGGAGCCCCCTGGGCCTGAGGGCAGGTTGCACGCTGCACTTACCCACTGTATCTGTTGACCTAAAAGTCTTATGCAGCGGTGACTGTAGGGTGACAATGCCTGGGACACAGAGCTTGAATGAGCTGTCCTCTTCCTCCGTTTCCTTTTCCTTGCCTTTCTCATCAGGCAAGCCTTCCTTGAGAGGAAACTGAGGGCAAGCCCCGACGCTGATCAGATGACAGGGACCCAAGCCTGCAGCCTCACCCCCAGATAAAACAAAAAGCAGGAGGGTACAGCTCCCCAAAAGTTAAGAGGGGTCTGCCCAAGCCAAAAATCCTGGGGTCCAGCCAAGCGTGGGGAGGAGCCCCACCCAGGCTTCACCCCCTACTGCCCCAGCCTGGTCGCACAGACCTTGGTCATGGCTGATTTCTGAAGCTGCTTGTACAAGGTGAGGAGGCGGTTCCAAGGAGCTGCCCCCAGTTTTGAAGAGGCCAGCCTGAGGTCTCCTGTGAAGGGGCAGTGTCACTGACAGGCTGACAGGAACCAGGAGCAGCCCAGCAGGACAGGGGCATGGAGCAGGCTGAAGTGAGGGAGAGGTCCCTCGTTTTCTTAGCAAACACCTCCTATGTGCCAGGCACAGTACTAGGCACTCCGCAAAGAGCATCTCATTGACTCCTTGCAACTGCCCTCTGAGGTAGATACTGTTCCATTCTCATTCCAGAGACAAGGAAACGGAGACGCAGATGGTTGAGCAACTTGCCCCCGTCCCACAGCTTGGCATAGTGGAATGGAATGAATTCAAATCCAGACAGCCTGCCCCCAGCATTCCCTCAAACCGTTCTGTGTCCTTCCAGGCCCCACACCCCCGAGGAGTCTGAGGAAGAGGGCCTATTTCTGGAACTGCCCCAACGCCCGCCCGTGGCCACCACACTCACCGTCAAGAGGACACTCCTTCTCCTCGTCCCTGGTGAAGGTCTTGGGGCTGACCTCCAGTGGCCCCGTGGCCCTCTGTGGGCATCCTTGTTCCACCTCCACGGCTTGGGCAAAGTGGCCCCTGACCCCAAAGCATAGTCAGATGGGGGTGGCAGGTGGAGCCAGAGATGTGGCAAAGGCTCCCTAAACCCCCCAACTCCCCAAGGCCCTCCCATAGGCCCTGCTCAGCCCCCTCCCCCCTCCCGCCTCCAACAGCTCCCTGCTTGGTCTTCATCATTCGGGGGGGGTTGTCACTCCTTGAAGGCAGAGTGAGGAAGAAGGTAGGGAACAGAACAGGAGGTGGGCCCCCTTACTCACAGGGAGTGGTGCCAGGTCCAAATGGGAGTGGGAACCAGGAGGGAGAGAGTGGGGAGGAAAGGCAGGGTGAAGTGGGGAGGCGGAAGGAGCTGGGAAGCAATGGCAGCCTGGCTCACCTTGGCACTCTCCCCTCCCAATCCCCAGCCTGTCCATCTCTCATCTTTGGTGCCTCCACCCACAACCCCTGACTTGTGGGAAGACCCATCCCATCTCTGGTACCCTCCCTCCAAACCTCCCTCCCACCCCGCTTCCCCCATCCCCAGCCCCCAGGCTCCTTCCCACCCTTGCTATATCTGTCCCTTCCCCACCCAGGTAGGGGTCTTATTCCAGTCCTCTATCCATCTGAAGACCCACATTCCTGGGCCTTCCTCAATTTGGGTCCTCCCATCTCAGCCCCATATCCTTGCCCCAGCACCACCGTCCCAGGCCCCTGCCCGCCACCCACACAGCCCAGTCCCTCACCTGTCTGCGATCCTGGTATCCCTGGAGGCCTCCCCTACCGCATCCTCCTTCTCTTCCCTTTCCTCCTTCTCAGACCAGTTGCCCAGTACCTCCTGGCTTCCCCGGAGCAGGATGGGCTTCACCTCGCCACCCTGGGCCCCCACCCTCAGGACCTCCATGGGGGTGGGGGTCTGGGCCCCTGGGTCCCCCATCCCTAGCCCCGAGGGACCGTGCGGCGGCAAGGCCACAGACAGCGCGTAGGGTACTGTGGTGGGCAGCCTTGGCTCCTTCCTCTCCACCTTTCCCTGGCGGTTCCTCATCAGGGGGGTGGCATCTTGCTCTTGTGAGGGGCACACCTGGCTCCGCATCAGGGCATTGTCAGAGCTCTTTGGGCTGCCCCTGCTCCCCACCAGGCTGCGGAAAAAGCGGAACATGGAGGAGCGGCCCAAAAGTCGGGATGGAGGGGATGGAGGGGGTGGAGCTGGGGCCTCCATCCTGAGAGAGATCCTGACTCAGAGGGAGGGGCCACAGCAGCCACCCCACCAACTGCTTAAGAACGGGAGGAGTTTTCAAATTAAAAGCGAGAGAGGGCAGGGAGTGGATGAGGCAGGGGAAGGAGGTATGGGGAGGCAGATTTGGGGTGGCTGATGAGGCTTCAGGAGGCATGGGGGCTGGGGGTCCTGGGACCAAGAATGGGGCAGGGGCTCTTGGGGCCTCTGCACAAACCTCCCTACACCTGGCTTGTCCTTCTCTGGTCCCGTGGAGCGGCCTCTGCCCGTGAAAACCATTCCCCACGGCCAGATATTTGCTGTCTTCCCTCTTTTCTCTCCTCCTCTCGGCATCCACTGGCACGTGCCCAGGTGGTACCCCAGACACCCCGTTTCCATCTCTGTTTACCTGCCTGTCACCTTCAGGACTTCGAGCCTCCACCAGCCTGCCTTGTGCACATCTTAACTGCACCTCGAATCTCAATGTAGTATTATCACTCCCCAGGGCATCGAGAGACTTGATTATAACCCCCAGCTTAGTGACCTGGGGAGTCCTCAAACCCGCTGAGCCTCAGTTTGTTCATCTGTAAAACAGGTGTGGGGGACAGCACCCACTTCCAATGGTTATGAAAAACTTCAGTGGGACCACGGCCGGTGGCCAAAGAGCAAGGCACACTGCCATGCTTAAGACACTGGCTTTTTTATTGGTATTAACTGATGAAAGGGGGTGCAGATCAAAGACCAGGAGTGGGAGAAGGGGAGCCATGCCACCTGACCGTGGCCAAGTGTGAGGGGTGGAGCGTCTCCCCTGCGTACAAGCCCAGACCGACCCCCAGGCTGGAGGCCCTGCATCCGCGTCCGGCGGCTACACAGCAACTTCCTCTAGAGGGAGCTGATTGGAGCCGGGAGCCGCCGGCACCTCTAGGATCACCGCAGCCTCGCGGGTCCCTAGGGCCGTTCTGGGACAAGCAGAGGCTGCATCCAGACGCCGGGACTGCACTGACGCCTTGCCTGGAAGCCGGGCCTGGGCACCCAAACCCCCGGGAGCAGCCTCTGGCCCCTCAGGATCTCTGGCCTCGGCCCTGTGAGCCATCCGGGCCTGGGCTAGGGTCCGGGCAGGTAAGGTGGGAGGGTCTTGGCCATCCTCCCGGCTTTTGGCAGCCCCAGCCCCAGGGGGGTACAAGGAGCCCGTGGGCAGCCGGGTGGGGAGGGGGAGATCTGGAGACTTGCCTGGGTAACTCTGCCTGGGGGCCTGATCCAGCCAGGGCTCCCTCTGGCTGCCCCTCAGACAGCTGCCCTGGCACCCCTCCCTGGCCCTGCCCTGGCCCTGGGCGCCAAAGAATCGGGTGCCAAAGAACCAGGTCCTTTAGCAGTCTGGGGGGTTGGGAGTGGAGGTCAGAGCCAAGGTCAAGGGCAGGGAGAGAACTTTCATGGTACTTCCTGCTGCCCCAGGAGCCCTAGACCGGGTCTGCCGCCCAACCAGGCATCTCCCTCTGGGGAACATCCTAGGCCCAGCAAATGGAGAGCAGGGGACTCCCCTTACCAGGAAGTCAGGCTACTTGGATGAGGGCAGGGGTAGGCCCAGGGCGGCACGGGCCTCTGGCCCTGGGGGCCGCTCTGAGGCCCCACCCACTCCCCAGCAGCGAGCCCCTGGGGTAGCAGTGGATGGAGTTGGTGGTGCAGTCAGCATCCTCCTGCCTTGCTGTCTGGGGGTGCCGGTTTTGCTCAGGAAGGGGGGGTGGGGGGGACCAGGGGAGAGGGAAGGGCATCTTGTTCCGGAAGGAGTCACAGGGATGGGGGTGTGCCAAGCAAAGTTCTGTTTCATACTGGCACCCAAGGCTGGAGGATGGGAAGGTCTGCCTTTCCCTTTCTCCCTGCCCTCTGGAGGTGGAGGGCTGGAGGGCTCTCCCCCACCCCTTCCTGAGAGCTCTTGCCCTGGGGCACTTTCGAAAATGGCCCCGGGCCTGAGAGGCAGAAGGAAAGCGGGGAGGGTACTCAGGTCTTCCCTGAGAGGAGGAGGTGGCTGTCCTCAGCCTGGGGTAGGACTGTGCCTTCCGCAGGAGTAACAGGAGGGGCACTTCCCCAAAAGGCTGAAGGAGGCAGCTTTGGAGGGGTGGGTAGGAAGGGGTGCAAATTGAAAGTGAAACAGCTCACGTCCAGGAAATACTCCTTCTGTCGAGGGTTCACAGAGCAGATCAGGGCTGTGGCCAGGACTGCGCAAAGAGGAAAATGGGCCGGGGACAGGAGAGCGGGTATATGGTGGGGGTTCACGTGGCGGTGGCAGGGGGGAGCTGTGTAGACGGCTTCCTCAGCTCACTGCAAGGCAGGACTGGGTAGAGCACAGGTGAGATGTCAACAGGTAACTACAAACTGGAAAATAAATCTTAAGTGAGTATTGAGGGTGTGAACTGATGAAAATTCAAATTACCAACCTGACTCCCTGATTAGCTGTGTGGCCCTCGGGCCCTAAATTCTTGGTGCCTCACTTTCCCTCTCTGTAAAATGGGTATGATGACGCTTCCCTTGCTGGGTTACTGTACATTTTCAGTGTCTGACGCCCTTGGAGGAGTGGTCAAAGTAAGTAAAGCATAGGTGCTCAGAAGGGTTTGTGGCTAAGAGGCCTGAGTTGGAAAACAGGCGTACTCTAACCAGCCAAGGGGAAGTGGGACCTTCAAGCACAGCTTTCATGGGTCATTGGCTAGAAGGTGGCAACCCTGTGGTAAGCTTTTGCTAGGTAGGGTGCAGGAGGCCCCCAGGAGCAGCGGAAAGAGCCCCCAGCCTCTAAAACTCACCTCATTTGCCCAGGAGTGAGGTGAATTATGACTTGAGATCCACGAGGGCAATGCTGCCGTCACCCCTCCCCAGGGCCCTGGCTGTAGGCCCCAGGTCCCCAGCTATGAATCCGGACTGCCCTGCCTTTCTCCCTCTCTCGAAGGATTGCTAGTGAAATGCTTAGGAAGTTCTGATTCTGCCAACAGACGTCACAGGGACCCAAGGTGGTGAAATGAGAGGCGGCTGGAGCTAGGACCATGGGGTCTTTGGGGAATGGGGGACCCCCTCCTCTCTCTATGGCTGTGGGACCCTCTCATCAACATTCCCTGCTTTTTCTCACCCATCCCCACAGGCTAACCCTGTCCTCCACCAGAACCTGAGAAATGGCATCCGGGCAAGGCCCAGGTCCTCCCAGGCAGGAGTGTGGAGAGACGGCCCCATCTTCTACTTCTGGTAAGGGTCTCTCTGCCCCTCACCCATCCTATAACCACCAGGGCTGTCTGAGAGGATGGTGACAACAGAAGTGGACAGGGCCAGGCAGGACTTACAGGCAGGCTGTCCTGCCCCATTCACTCACCTTTGATAAAGGAGAAAAGCGTCTCCCCACCTGGTGCGGGTGGGCGCAGGTGGCCTCAGAAGCTTGAGTGCAGTCCAGGTTAAGCCCTGGGAGTGGGGAGGAGGTTGCGCCTGGGGGTGGGGGTGGGGCAAAGGCTAGGAGAGGCCCGGGAGGGCGTGTGAGGTGGGCACAGTGCCATCCCAAGAAAGAGGAGCAGGAAGGGGTGAGGAGAGGCCAGAAGAGTGGGGTGTGGCTATCCTATTTCTACAGTAGGGGAAAGAAGGAAGTTCCTAGGCTTATCACCCTGTCAGGCGTGCTAACTGGCAAAAGTGATTGTTACGACTTCGGGGAGGAAGTAAGATGGCTGCCCTTCTTCCCTCCTCCAAGGGGACCATCAGGGACACCTGCAGTCCCCAGCCCACTGCTCCCCTGGGCTTTGGGTTCAGTGCCCCGTCTGTCACTATGGCCCTATGTGACTTTTCTTTTTTTTTTTTTTTTTAAAGATTTTATTTATTTATTTATTTATTTGCAAGAGAAAGAGACAGCCCGCGAGAGAGGGAACACAAGCAGGGGGAGTGGGAGAGGAAGAAGCAGGCTCATAGCAGAGAAGCCTGATGTGGGGCGAACCCATAACGCCGGGATCACGCCCTGAGCCGAAGGCAGACGCTTAACCGCTGTGCCACCCAGGCGCCCCTATGTGACTTTTCTGAGCCCAAAGCTACAATTTTCAAATTCTATTTCCCACGTTCCCTGAGCCATAAGGGCTGGGTACCTGTACACACGAAAACTCACACTAAAAGTCCCACGTGCCTGGCTTACATCCTGGCTCCACTGCTCGTTCTAACCGTGTGACCTCGTACAAGTTACGTGAACGCCCCGTGCCTCGGCTTCCCCATCTGTACACTGGGGTTCACCTAGTGCACAAGGCTGTTGTGAGGATAGTCCTGTACACAGTAAGCACCGGGTATTAACTGAGGGCTCGAGTTCGGGATGCTTCTGTGCACGGGTGAGGACAGCGGAGGCCTTGAGGAAGAGTGAGCCATCCACAGAGCACGGGGCTGCCGGCCCAGCCCTTCCTCCCTGACTGCTGGCTTTGATCCTCAGAGGAGCAGGTAGCCCGGGACACCGAGGAGGTTTTCCGCAGCTATGTTTTTTACCGCCATCGGCAGGAGCAGGAGGCTGAGGGGGCGGCTGCGCCTGCTGACCCAGAAATGGTCTCCTTGTCCCTAGAACCTAGCAGGTGAGCAAAAGGCTCCTGGGCCCACAGGGACATCTTCAGGGAAGTGGAGGCTCACGTGAAGTCACTGCCCTGTAGGTCCAGGGAGCTGGGGAGGCCTGGGGTGCGGGGGGGGGGGTCTTGTCCTTCTTCCGTCTTTGCCTTTTCAATTTTGGGCTTCCACCCCCATCTGGGACCTTGCACCCTTTGTAGCGCGTGCCTGCCCCATGACCCTGGGCTCGGCCCTCATGTCTGAGCACACCATCAGGAACGTCTAGGGAGGGGTCCACAAGGCCGGGGGCATCTCAGGCAGAACCCCTTCTCCGTGAGCCCAGGCCCCAGCCCTGCCTGCCCTGGGCCTGCTCACCTACCTGGCTCCCGTTCCTCCAGCACCATGGGGCAGGTGGGTCGGCAGCTCGCCATCATCGGGGATGACATCAACCAGCGCTACGACTCTGAGTTCCAGACCATGCTGCAGCACCTACAGCCAACAGCAGAGAACGCCTATGAGTATTTCACCAAGATCGCCTCGAGGTAGCCCTGCCCGGCCTCTCTGCTGTGCTGTCGCCCTCACACTGTGTCCTGTCCGTGGGATGGGAGACACACGCTTCTCTGTCAGCGTCAAGAGACATGTGTGCCGTTCCCGTATCTGCTGTTAGCTCACGCGTGGTCTCGGGCCCCTGTCTCTCTCTCTCTCTGGGCCGCAGACCCCTCATCTTAGGTGTAGAAGCCCACAGCTCTTGTGAGCTGGGGCACTGAGGACTTGACCGGATAGATCAGGACTAGCGAGGCACCCAGGATGGGGCTGGCGGCAGAGCTCCCCAGCCCCGCTGAGACTCAGCTGTCCTTCCAGTTCGGAATCATACTCCTACCGAAGACGGTCAGGTGACTCACGTCCTGGACATGGCTTCCCTTTGCTACAGTCTAGTGTCCCAGAGGCAGTCCCGTGTGGTTAGGGAGACCACGTGCCTGGGTTAAATCTCAGCTTTGCCACTTACGGGCTTTGTGAAACCCTCTGGCCCTCAGGCCCCACGTCTATAAAATAGAGGAAGTAGTCTCAGAACAGTGGCCGTACTTACTGGTGTCATCTGTTGTTAAATCTGGGTCAGGAGTCGGCCTCGAGGTGACTGACACTGGGGTGAAGGTGGGGGTAGGTGACAGACTTCAGGTCAGTGCTTAGAGCCCAAATGTCCTGCCCCTGTCTTTCGAGGCCATCCCCGCCCCACTCAGATTCCAGGACCTGTCCTAACCTCCTCTTTGTCCTTCTCTTTCTGCTGTCTCTCGGGCTGCCAGGCCAGCAGCAACAGCCACAGGTAATCTCCCTACTGCCTCTGTCTGCTTGCTCTGCCCTCCCTGCCCTCTGTCCCTCGGCACTCAGGGCGCTGTGGCCACAACCCAGCAGCAGCGTCCCGCTCATACGCACCCTGAGTTTTCTCCTTTCACAGAGATAGATGCAGGCTCTGCCCAAATTGAGGCCAGGCTGGGGCAGCCTCTGCCACCTTGGTTCACAGCTCGGCCATTTTGCTTTCCAGCCGGGAGCGGGGCGGGTGGCTACCAGGCCGTGGGAGAGGAAAAGCGGGCCGCAGGGCCTTCTGGGGTTCTCCACTGACAGGATCACCACTCTGCCTGCAGCCTGTTTGAGAGCGGCATCAACTGGGGCCGAGTGGTGGCTCTCCTGGGCTTCGGCTACCGCCTGGCCCTACACGTCTACCAGCGTGGACTGACCGGCTTCCTGGGCCAGGTGACCCGCTTCGTAGCCGACTTCATGCTGCATCATTGCATTGCCCGGTGGATTGCGCAGAGGGGCGGCTGGGTAAGTGCCGCCTCTCTCCCGGTCCCAGCCCAGCACTGGCCTGCCTGGATTTGCTGTCAGCCCCTCTGTGACCTCTCCATCTCTCCTGGCAGGTGGCAGCCCTGAACTTGGGAAATGGCCCCATCCTCAACGTGCTGATAGTTCTGTCTTTGGTTCTCTTGGGCCAGTTTGTGGTACGAAGATTCTTCAAATCATGACTCCCAGAGGGGCCCTTTGGGGTCCTAGCAGACACCCCTGCCTGGACTTCAGCCAAGCCTTCTCCCCTCCCCCCCCTCCCCAGCAGGGCCCCCCCCCAAACAAGCTTTAGCAAGTGGGCACTCCAGCTTTAGGAGGGCCTCTGCCCAGGGGCCAGTCAGACTGCCAGGGTGCCCCAACATTGCATGGTGCTAATGGACCCCCTCTCTGGGCCCCATCCTGTCAGAGAGGGGCTGTAGCCTTCCTCGGCTCTCTGGGACTCCATCAGCCTTGTCTATTGGACACTGAGGAGATTGACAACTTGGGGAAGCAAGAGGCTGAGAGTCATTTCCCCCCAAATTTTTAATGGTTATATCTTTTTATAATGCCCTTGGAAGGACTCTCCCCGCCCCCATTCCCACCCAGGATATCTGGGATGTGGGGGTTAGTAGGCCACCCTGTGTTCCCCAGGATTCAGCTGTTCTAGAAAGTCAGAGCTTGATTGCTGGGCCTGGAGCCCAGTCCTGGCCCTTCCTAAGCTATCGCCCTGCTCCCACTCCCCCCACCCCATACTGCCTTTGCAGTGGACTCTCAGGGATTCTGGGCCTGGGTGTTGGATGGGGATGAAGTGGGGGTGCAGACCAGAGCTGTCAGAACTTCATCAGCACCCCCCAGCCTGCCTCCCAAGATCCTCAGTGCTCCCCCTTTCCCTCACCTATTACCACTTAAACCCAATCTATTCACTACAAGTGAAACCCAACTTGCCCCCATCACTCCAGATAAGGAAGGAGGGGTCTTGGGTAAGTGGAGTGCTGAGGTCCCCTCCTTGGCCAGACTATAAACTTTAGGACTAGTTTGTTATTGTCAGGGAAAGGGGGTAAGGAGCTCATTTGAGGTTTCTGAGTGAGAAAAGGGCTGTTAACGTCACCAGCAACCCCGGAGTTGGGATCCTCCCTCAAGGCCTGGGCACAGTGTAATCTGGGGGTGTGGATGGGGAAACTGTGAATACTTGAACTCTACCCCCCACCCCCCAACTCTCCACACTCCTCACCTGCCTAAGCCTGTCCTGTGGATGGGGGTGGGAATGCCTTGTCTATCTCTCATACCTAGAGGTTTGGGGTAAGGAGAGAGAAGTTCTTGAGTAAGCCAAATGCAGGGGGGGACGCAGACGGAGCCCGCTGGCCAGCCCTCACCCTCGGAATATGTTTAAAAATAAACTTTAATCAACTTTAATCCCCTAATTCCCATGTGATAATTTTTGTATCCTCTGTTACCCCTCTTTCAACCAGGCTGGATTGGGGGAACCTGGGCGTGCCTGGCATTCACCCGGTTTATTACTGAATAAGAGCTCATCCTAGGCCTTCACAATCCTGTAGAAGGCTGGGTGTGGTTCTCCCAGGCCCCAGCTCCCTACTGCTCCCCAAACTGCTGGGCTCTGGACGTAGAGCTGGTAGAGCTGTTGTGCATGTCTGGGGACTCCCAGAGGCCACCTCGAGCCTGATTTGAATGCCCCTCCCTGGGGCCACCGTCCTTGCAGGCCCAAAAAGCCCTTCTCTCCGGCACCTGGCTCTGCCTCCGACGCAGTGTCTCAGCCCCCTCCTCCCCATGTTCCCCACAACTAGCACACACACAGGGCTTTTCATTCCAGGAATTATGTGCTGCATCGGAGTCCCTATGGGAAGGCAGCCAGGGGTGATAAAAATAACAAGGATGGGGGCGTTCAAATGTTCCAAAGTCTTTCCAGTCCTGGGCACCCGGGTCTGTTTCTGACACCCTTCCAAAATGGTCACATGCGAGGCCTAAAAAGGACTTAGAGACTTAGGGGCTTCACTGCCACTCCCTGAGAGCATCTTGCCAGTCCCCTCTCCCTTTGGACTTGGGTCTTCAAAGGGTCGGCGTACAGACTGCAGTCATGGCACGCCGCTCCCCCCCCCGCCCCCTCCCCCCCAACAGTGGTGGCTGGAAGGGTGGTGGCTACAAGGCGCCCTGCAAGCCGCAGGAAGAGCTCCTAGACAACCTACAGGGAATACACGCTGCGTGCCAGGCCTCACGCTGAGAATTTATCATACACGCCCAAGCGGTAAGTGTTATAGCTCGTGACCTGGGGGGTTGGAAGGTGGGGCTGGGGCTTAAACTCCAACTTTACAGATAAAGGAATCTGAGGTATCTGCCCAGATAGAAAGGGCGGGAGCTGGCACTTGCCACCAGGGTTTTACTTAGAGGCCGGCCAGGTGGGGACCGGGGCCGTTGGTTTCCAGCACAGGACCACCAAAGGCTCAGGCGGGGAGGGGGTGTAACTCGCCTCTGCCCACCGCGCGCAGCCGCCGCGCCACCGCCACAAGAAGAGGAAGACCGTGGAGATGGGCGGACTGCCCGAATCCAAGATGGCCGTCGCCGCACCGAGCACGCCAGCGTGCCCTCTGGTGGGCGGGGCCCCCGGATGCACCTCCCGCTTCTTCCCTGCGGGGTTTTGAGAACAGCTTGAGGACCTTTTTTGGAAGACCCAGCGTTTCACATGGCTGGGAGAAAGGCCGGCGGGCAGTGGCAGGAGCTGTGGCTTTTTCTGCCCCTGTAAGGAAGGAGTTGGAACTGTATCCTGAAGGCGTGGGGAAGCCCCAAAACGTTTGGTCTGAGTCCACCCCGGTCCCCTCCGCTCCATCCTTTGTTCTGCCAGAATGAAGTTTCCAAAAACCGAAATCTCACCGCGTTCCGGGCTTGCGGAAAGCAGGGCGTGAGAAGTTGGGAGGCACAGAAAAAGGCAGAGGTCGTAGGGGTGCAAGGGAGCAGATGGATTCTGCAGGTATTAAGGAAGTTAAATTCTCAAAATTGTGGTTCCTCTGAAATTGTAGCTTCGTTTCCATCACAGAGGTCTAGATTCCTGTCTGTGGGGCCACCGACCTGGAGTAAGTAGTACAGCCCCGGGAGAGAAGCCTGTTCAGGTGTCCTCTGCTCAGTTGTGCTGTGTGAGTATAAAACCTGACTTGCCTTGTACCCAGACCCTCCCTGCCTCCCTGCCCCACCCCACAGTTTACCTTCATGTGCCTAATGTTTTACCTCCCCTGAAAAAAGTTTATTTTTGGTCACTGGGTGTCCATCCGAACAAGAAAATCCTCCCTTTGCCCAAACCACTCAGTGAATTGAATATAAGTTTTCATGGCCTAACCATCCGAATAGCATTAAAAGACGTACAAGTAATTCTTTAGTTAGTTAAAATAAAAGAAACCACCACCACATTCTGCTCCAGTTGTACACACCTCAGATATAAAGTCCCCTGATCAAAGACACTTGTAAAATATGGATTTAATTCACTCTGATCCCGCGTGTGTGGGTAGGTGTGTGTGTAAGAGAGACAGAAAGAGAGGGAGACGGAATGGAATTACCAAAGATTGGTGGAAGTTTCCAAAGGAACCGGAAACCCAGCAAACACAGCTTCTGGGGCGTGTTCACCAATTGCTGGACATGTTAAAAAGGTGAACACCAGACTCCTGGCATATTAAAAATGCTGGGGGGGGGTGGATTCAGCCCACCAGATAATAAAGGAACAAAAAGCAGTGATCTGGCCTATTGAGCACATGGCTGGGAGCAGATCCCCATCAAGTTGTATGAATGATTCAGTAGAGGGGCAGCGTCATAAGACCAAGATCAGGTGATGAACTGATGTGAACAGGAGCCAGATTTTTCTGAGAAAAGTCCCTTAATAGCGGAAGGGACTAAAGCCACAGAATCTCCCTCCACTTGGAGTATGGGATTCGGCAACCAAATGGATGCCTGTGAGGATGTGAAGGCCTGTGTGTGACATCTGGAGAGTAACATTCAAGTGGGCACCCATTGTTGAAATCAACGGGCGAATCGGAATACCTCCCAGTTCCACTTAACTCTTGATTTGCAATCTTGGAGTCATTCTTGGCGCCTAATGCCTCAACTTTTCCCAGCTTTGGCTAAGAACACAGCACGAAGACAGTTCTTCAAAGTTGCCTGCTGCATCGCATCCACCGGGAAACTCCTTTTGCAGAGTTCAGACTTCTGCAACGATTGGCTGCCTAGGAGCTGCGCTCAGCAACCTTCTCATGTTTTGTTTTGTTTTTTTTTTTAAAGATTTTATTTATTTATTTATTTGACAGAGATAGAGACAGCCAGCGAGAGAGGGAACACAAGCAGGGGGAGAGGGAGAGGAAGAAGCAGGCTCATAGCAGAAGAGCCTGATGTGGGGCTCGATCCCACAACGCCAGGATCACGCCCTGAGCCGAAGGCAGACGCTTAACCGCTGTGCCACCCAGGCACCCCTTCCTTCTCATGTTTTGATCTGACCCCTGATCTCTGACCTTACTGAGGGCAACTCCTCCAGTTCATTTCCGGCAGATGGGTAGGCTTCCTCCAGAATGGGAACATCTTCTTGCCAAATTCTCAGGTGGACCACACCAGGGCAAGGCAGGGTGAATTTGGCACATTCTGCATCTCTGAATTGTGGATGCTGTGAATCTGAGTGCAAGGGAAGCTCTGGGTTGGGCTTAGAGATGTGGGTTCCCATGTCTCCTGAAAAAGAACAGGGTTTCCAGGAACCTGAATAACACTGCTACTGGGCCGTGTGAGAGAAGGGTTGTGTGTAGGCTCAAAGCCAAGTGCTGTCCTGGTCAGGGTGTGAGGCAATCCTGGTGTGTGGTGATATAGAGTGTATAGTGTAATGGAACAGATTGTCTTCACATGACCTTGGAATCCTTAACATATCCTTTAAATACAAAATACAAATATATACATTATGTTTCTTTTTAAGTAATCTCTATGCCCAACATGGGGTTTGAACCCATATTCTATTCTAGTTCTAAAATGTATCTAGAACTATTCTAGTTCTAAAATAGACCCTATTTCTATTTTTTAAAGCAGCAAATCATCTCAAAACCCCACTGTGGACAGTGGAGGGATCAGAGTGAGGAAGGGGGTGCCTCTCTGGAGAAAGTAATTTTTCTTCTGTTTCACAAAATTGCGTCCTAGATATGCCCCCTGCCCTTACACTTAGAAGAAAGAGAGGCCCTGGAATTTCTCCACTTTAATCTGAATTTTGGGGAAAGATTGTAGTGCCAGAAAAGGAGAAAGGAGGAAATGAACATGTGTTGAGTTCTTAAGCTTATGACAGACATCTTGTTTGGCTGTACAGCTCTCTAAGACAGAAATTACTATGCCCATTTTATAGATGAAGCAAAAAAAAAAAAAAAAGTATACTAAAGAAAGACCAGGATGGTATAAGATACTGGTCAGTTGCATTGTTCACTCCATCACAAGTGTTGTTTCTGTTCCTTTGCATAGATAAATAATATAAATTAATGCACTGACTAGTTTTGTTTAAATCTAGGTTTCCATTTAGAGGGATAATTATCAGGGACGCCTGGGTGGTGCAGTCGAATAAACATCTGGCTTGTGTTTTTGGCTCAGGTTGTGATCTCAGGGTTGTGAGTTTGAGCCCTGTGACAGGCTCTGTGTTCAGCGCAAAGGCCGCTTGAGATTCTCTCTCCCTCTGCTCATGCGTGCTCTCTCTCTCTCTTTCTCTCTCTCTCGCAAATAAAATAAGAAAATAGAAGGATGATTATAAGCCTTTTTTTTTAGTTGTAGGGACAAATCAATAAGATGATTATAGAATTGTGGCAAGAAAAATACGAACAGAAAACATTTTATTCTACCACCTTGGGAAGGAAAATGTTATATAAAAAGAAGTCCATAATGTTCCTTCATTTGTGTAAGGTTAGGAAAAAGATGTTTTTTTGTTTTTGTTGTTTTAGAGAGAGAGAGATAGAGCATGAGTGGGGGTGGGGGATGGGAGAGAGAGAATCTTAAGCAGACTTCCTGGTCAGCACAGAGCCCAAGGGGTGGCTTTATCTCAGGACACTGAGATCATGACCTGAGCCAAAATCAAGAGTCAGACCCTTAACCTATTGAGCCACCCAGGTGCCCCTAGGGAAAAGTTTTTTGTTTTTTGTTTTTTTTTTTGAGATTTTATTTATTTATTTATTTGAGAGAGAGCGTGAGCAGGGGGAGGAGCAGAGGGAAAGGGACAAGCGGACTCCCTGCTGAGTGAGGAGCCCCATGCAGGGCTCCATCCCAGACAACATGACCTGAGCCGAAACCAACAGTCAGATGCTCAACAGACTGAGCCACCTGGGCGCTCCCTTAGGGAAAAGATTTTTGAAGATTGAGGTAGTCTGTGTGTGTTTTTAATGTGTGTATAATACTTAAGAGAAGTTGGCATATTAGAGAATCTGACAGATTAGTCTTGTGATTTCAAATTGAATTGTGTAATTATTTTAGACTTGTAATTTGAACCTGAAAGGTAGAAGATAATTTGATTATGTTTGTAAACAGTATTGAAATCTTTAAGATAACTTGATTTGCCACATTTAAAAGCTTGAAATATTAGGTTTATGAGAGTCATTTACATGCTTAAGATTTTTTCTTGTTTGACTTGTAAATCGGCCCTATGAGGAATTTGAAGTGCTTGAAAAAATCAAGTATATTAAATTTGTAAATGTAGTTTAAATATGTAAGAGAATTTAATTAGCTAACTTTGTAAATGGCAAGAGTAACATTCAAGCAAATTTAATATGTCAAGCCCATGGGCTAATTGAACATTAATCAAGGAACAACTTATTACTTTTATTTTTATATGAAAATCACAAGATTTCTAAATAGAACATCAAAGTTATGCAAGTTAAACTGAAAAACTTAAGAAAATCTGTTTGTAAATTTACAACTTTAATTAATTGAAAATTGATTTACATAAACAACTGCAAATAGTGTAAATGAGCCCAAGTTGGTCTGCCCAACGGGTAGCAAAGCCAATCACTGAGACGAAGAGTATGCAGAAGGAAAAAGATTTATTCAAGAGGCAGCAAAGGGGCGCCTGGGTGGCACAGTCGTTAAGCGTCTGCCTTCGGCTCAGGGCGTGATCCCGGCGTTCTGGGATCGAGCCCCACATCAGGCTCCTCCACTAGGAGCCTGCTTCTTCCTCTCCCACTCCCCCTGCTTGTGTTCCCTCTCTCGCTGGCTGTCTCTATCTCTGTCAAATAAATAAAATCTAAAAAAACAAAACAAAACAAAAAAACAACGAGGCAGCAAAAAGAGGAGACAGAAGGCTGGCTCAAATCTCTTTCCGCCAAGTGAGATCAGAACAAATGTTTATAATTTTAGGGGTGGGATTATATACATATTGATGCAAAGGGCAGGGAAATTCAAGACTACTCATGAGGAAAGATGGAGTGTGTGCTTTGAGCAAACATACATGTAACGTACATCCCATGTTCACTTTGGCGTGGAGCTGTAACGTTAAAATGAGGCAAAATTTGGCCCCGCTTGTCAGGAGGTCATCTGTAGGAGAAGAGGGGCTATGCTCTGAAGGCCGGTATAAGCTGGAGGGGATCTTGGGCTCATTATCTCAGGGAAGGCCTGCAGGGCATTGCCATTCACAGGTTGAAACCGTGTCAGTGACCTTCATTGATGTGAGTCCAGGCCTCTGTGGAAACGGTTAGTGGGTATGCTGTGCGGGGTCTGAAAAGAAGCAATATCTGATTAGGGAGAGACAGGTCTCTGAAAAACAAGCTTTACATTTCCTGTTAGTCCTAATCTTATTAATCCTATGGGGCACATTTTCAGTCCCCTCAAGTTATGATCATTCCTCAGCGTGGAAGGAATCGGGACAGTTCCCTGGTCCTTGGCTTAATGTGTACATTCTGCATGACCAAAATATTAGTTCCTTCTTTGGCCATTTTGGAGCAACACTGGAAAGCACATTTGATTAGCACATATCCAATTAATGAAATGAAAAGTATAGATAACCCAAATTTTAGTAGTCCTTGTAACATTGACCTAATCCCTTGGGGAATCCAGAAAAAGAATCCAGTAAACCACTCACTTTTTCCAAGCACCTCTGGGGAAATTTGCTATGGCCAAGTGACTGGCTCTTTGATTTTATCTAAATGAGACTTTAGTTTTTACTGCAGCAGAAGCGTTGATATAAACACAGCCAGTTGTGTTAGCGATGGCATTCTACCCTGTTCTGCAAGAATATAGTGCAAAGCAGTGTGATTATCAGGCACTACCTTTGCCAACGAATTGACTTTCTTTTTGTTGGGCAACAATGGCAAGAGCAGTTTTGTTGGCTGCTAAACGTGTTGTCCCAAACGAATACCAAGGTCCATCCTCTTGATAACCAGGCAAGTAATCCCTATCTGGTGTTGATTCCCTTTTTGTTCAACAAAAAGTTGAAAAGTTCCCTGGAATTGTGAACAGAGAAAGGGGTAACCAAATTCCCTAGTAAGTAGACCCCTCCTATTCTCCAACTGTCAAGACCTAGATAAGCCCAAGGCTGGTTAGAAGTAATGGGAAGATCCCCCCCCTTTTTTTTTAAGATTTTATTTATTTATGTGACAGAGAGACAGCCAGCGAGAGAGGGAACACAGCAGGGGGAGTTGGGAGGAAGAAGCAGGCTCCCAGCGGAGGAGCCCGATGTGGGACTCGATCCCGGAACGCCAGGATCACGCCCTGAGCGGAAGGCAGACGCTTTAACGACTACGCTACCCAGGCACCCCAGATCCCCCTTTTGACCACGATTTTTTTCTTATAAAAACATCACAAGGCCTCTGGGTGGTTCAGTCGGTGAAGTGTCTGCCTTCAGCTCAGGTCATGATCCCAGGGTCCTGGAATTGAGTCCCGCATTGGGCTCCCTGCTCAGCGTGGAGCCTGCTTCTCCCTCTCCCTCTGCTTCTCCCCCTGCTCAGGCTTGCTTGTGCTCTCTCGCTCTCGCTCTCAAATAAATAAATAAATAAATTAATTAATTAATTAAATCTTTTAAAAAACAAAAAAACATCAGAGATCAGCATTGTTCCCGCATAGCCAGAGTTTCAGTGTTCTGCTCTGGACCTTAGGTACAAAGTTGGCTCCATATGAGAACAGTTCAGTTCAGTTAACAGCTGTCTCATCTCAGGAGGTGGTCCTACAGGTGGGTTCTCAGGCTTATATTGTAGAGGCAATCAGGTAATGAATAAGGAACATTTCCATGGCCAGGGCCCCTGGGGGGCTCAGTCGGTTAAGCATCTGACTTGGTTTCCGCTCAGGTCATGGTCTTGGGGTCCTGGGATCAAGGGCTGCCTTTGATTCTGTGCTCAGCCATGGAGTCTGCTTGTCCCTCTTCCTCCCCCTCTGCTCCCCTTCTGCTCCTCCTCACTCGCATGCACTCTCTCTCAAATAAATAAAATAAAATGAAATAAAATAAAATAAAATAGAAACATTTCTATGGAAACAAAAGAAAAACACAGGTTAGTGGTTGAGGCAAATTATAAATCCAGCGTCTGAGTCCTGAGTGGTGCCAGTGAGATTTCTAGATGTCAGGCTTCAAGCATCTTCAGATGGACCGAGGGCAGGCAGCGGCAATCAGAGATTTTCCTGGTTTGCAGTTTGAATGTCGCTGGCCATCTTCTTGTATGGCCCATACACTAAGGTACTAAGATTGTCTACACATGGCCATTGTGACAGTTTCTCTAACATTTATGTCCCATTGTTCGGCTTCAGTTTGCAGGACTTTAGGAAAAAGGGCAGTTTCAGTTCTCAATGATTCCAAGTCAAGAGAATGGGGGAAAGGTTGGAAACTTTAGTTTGGAGAGTCATAGTCAGAGATTTGAGGAAACCCGAAGAATTCGGTATCCAACCCCGTCATTTAAAACTCAAAGACAGTTAATCAGAACTAGAATCTAATATCCACAAAGGTGTGTTACTGAAACATAATTTTTCTCTCTAAAATCGCCCTCATTTCCACTAAAGATAGCCAAATTAAGACTAGTTTATTTGTAAAATTAGTCCAGTTTTAACAAATTTGGCCTAATTATTTACATAAGCTCAGCAAGAATAGTGATTGGCCACATAGGTTCTTTTAAATCTGCTTTGCTGGAACTTTTCATAAGGAATTTCAGATAGAAATTGCTAAGAAGCAAAACTGAAACTTGCCATCAGACTTTGCCTGCAATACCTATAGGTTTGGGTGAACTCCTCTCTTCTCGAGGTCCCCAAAATACCCTGACATTCCTGAATCTTCCAGGAAGTGACCTTCCTTACTCCCCTGGTGGGGCTCCTGGGAGCCCTCTAAGTAAGGTACTAGGCTGATATTTTCAAGATGTCTTCACTGGCTCCATGAAGTCAATCTTAGTTCCTTAAAGCTGTCTGGTCATATCCGAGTCTATGCATGTCTCCCTCAGATATGACATTCCAGTCAAACCCTTAGTAATATGAACAGTGTTTCCAATGGTGTCCTCTTACAAGGAGAACAAATTCTTATTGAACTTATGCAGATAATTAATCACCAGGGTAGGGGCGCCTGGGTGGTTCAATCAGTTAAGCGTCTGCCTTCAGCTCAGGCTGTGATCCCAGAGTCCTGGGATCGAGTCCCACATTGGGGGGGGGGGTCCCTGCTCAGCAGGGAGTCTGCTTCTCCCTCTCCCTCTGCCTGCACCGCCCCCCCCTGCCCTGCTTGTGCTCTCTCACTCTCTGTCTATAATAAATAAATAAAATCTTCTAAAAAACCAACAACTAATCACCATGAAAGTAAGAATGCTCACTGAGTTTCCAAATTCTGGGGGGATCAGATAGGGAGAAAGATGTTCCGTATTTGTTTACTAAAGAATATTTCACCAAATACCTGTAAGTCATAGATAACTTAAGAGAAAAAATTTCCTTAAATCCAGAAGAGCAAACACTGGAGAACGAGCAATGTTTCAAATAAGAGTCATAAAAAGTATAATTATCTTTTCTCAATTCATTCAGTCTCATGTTATTAATTCTTGTTCTGTTTGAGAGCAGTTTCCCCATTAGTTCTGGGAAATTCTTACTCAGCTTAGTTTTATGATCTTAAAGGCATCAAAAACCTTTATTTGTCAAAAGTCCTTTCCATGAATCTCCTTGAAGCTGAAACACATTTGCAAGAGTATCAGAATAAAGCAAGATCTGTAAATGACAAAAGACTCAAAAATGCCCACGGTTAGAGATCTGATGAGAGTTCATTTTAATGCAGATGACAAGGAAATCTGGTTATTTTTGTGACACATAACACTTCAGTAATTAGAATTCCAAGTGATGGGGCGCCTGGGTGGCACAGCGGTTAAGCGTCTGCCTTCGGCTCAGGACGTGATCCCGGCGTTCTGGGATCGAGCCCCACATAAGGCTCCTCCGCTATGAGCCTGCTTCTTCCTCTTCCACTCCCCCTGCTTGTGTTCCCTCTCTTTCTGGCTGTCTCTATCTCTGTCAAATAAATAAAAATCTTTAAAAAAAAAAAAGAATTGCAAGTGATGACTTTATACCAAGACATATCAAAACCTTAGGAATTTTATATAATTTCTACAACAGTTACAGCACTCACTTCTATAGTATAACCTAAGAAGGTTTATTATCACATGTTTGACAATGCTTCCCATGTAATTTGACATACCAAATAAACAAGCCTAATTCGTGAAGACTTCATTTAAAATCTAAATTTTGGCTAATGTCTTGGTATCAGAAGGTTTTGTTTTTTAGATTTGTTTATTTATTTTAGAGAGAGATAGTGCTCCAGCGGGAGGAAGAGGGAGGGAGAGAATCTCAAGCAGACTCTGTGCTGAGTGTGGAGCCCAACGTGGGGCTCAGTCTCACGACTCTGAGATCATGACCTGAGTCAAAATCAAGTCAGATGCTTAACCAACTGGACCACCCAGGTGCCCCGAAAGTATCAGAAGGTTTTAAAGCACATGCCTAAATGGGATTACGGATCATTACAAAATTTAGTCATCTATTTAACCAAGGTGGCCCTAAGAGATTCTAAAAGCAAATACAGAGGGTTACATTGTTGTTAGCAAAACAGCTTTTTTAATGGTAAGAAGATTCAACTTTCTTGAGTGATCAAAGACCTAACATAGAAGACAAAAAAAGAAACTTTATTTTTCTAGGCTGATCACATTAAAGATAAAATCTTTGGGTGTGGAGTCTGCTGAAGATTCTCTCCCTGTCTTTCCTTCTGCCCCTCCCCCACTGCTCACTCATACTCTCTCTCTCTCTTAAAAAAAAAATTCTTGGGGCGCCTGGGTGGCACAGTGGTTAAGCGTCTGCCTTCGGCTCAGGGCGTGATCCCGGCATTCTGGGATCAAGCCCCCACATCAGGCTCCTCCGCTGGAAGCCTGCTTCTTCCTCTCCCACTCCCCCTGCTTGTGTTCCCTCTCTCGCTGGCTGTCTCTATCTCTGTCAAATAGATAAATAAAATCTTTTAAAAAAAAAAATCCTTAACTCTTAGGAACCTTAATTTCTAGTGAAAGTGAAGAAGGAAGCAATTGTGAACTGATACACCAGCATTCTTTAGATTGGCTAATTTATGAATACATTTCATAATTTTTAGAAACATGCACCTTCTCATAGTAAATTTCTCAGCATGACACAAAACATGTTTAGCAATAGACCCAAATATCTTTAGTTTTTCTGTAATAGGGAGCCAAAAGCAGAGAAACTATGTTTTAGTAAACCTATGTTTTGTTAATTTATCTTATTTAGAAATGATCTGGGGCACCTGAGTGGCTCAGTCAGTTAAGCATCTGCCTTCGGTTCAGGTCATGATCTCAGGATCCTGGGATTGAGCCCCACATTGGGCTTCCTGCTCAGTGGGGAGTCTGCTTCTCCCTCTGCCCCTCCCTGCCCCCATGCTCGCTCTCTCACAAATAAATAAAATCTTTTTTTAAAAAAAGAAACGACCTGGAAATTAATGAATCTAACTTCACTTATCATTTAACTGAGCAAAATCTTAAAGTTTCAGGTTATCAGATTTTTTTTTTAAGATTTTATTTATTTATTTTACAGAGACAGCCAGCAAGAGAGGGAACACAAGCAGGGGGAGTGGGAGAGGAAGAAGCAGGCTCACAGCAGAGGAGCCTAATGTGGGGCTCGATCCCAGAACACCGGGATCAGGCCCTTAGCTGAAGGCAGACGCTTGACAACTGAGCCACCCAGGTGCCCCGAGGAGAGAGATTCTAAACCAGGCTTCACTCCCAGTGCAAGGAGCCACACACAGGGCTCAATCCCACAACCCTGAGATCATGACCTGAGCCAAAAGCAAGAGTGAGACACTTAACCACCTGAGCCACCCAGGCATCCCAATACTTCTCTTTTATAGGACGAATCTAGTTGCAGGATGATATTATAATTCAGGGATCTGTTATCAGGTCATTTTTCTCCAGAGTCTAAAGACTATTGGGTCCAAACAGTGTAGCAAAAAAAGATAATCTTTTTCCTTTTCATAGGTTCATAACTAAACATTGCCCAGTTTTGGAGAATATAGCCCAAAGGGCTACATGTGGGGATCAGTTGTCATTTCCCATCTCCCAATTAGAACATGGCCAGTTTTATTAAAAAAAAAAAAAACTGCAGCAAAAAACAAACCAAATGAAGCCCAAAGAACCTCCCCAAAAGTCAGAGCTCCACTCGAGGAACCAAATGGCTTCCTAGTCAACCTTTATTTAAGCAAGAAAGAAAAAAAAAAAGCTAAGAGAGCCGAACCAAAACCCCCTATTTGGAGGCCACCAAATGCGAGGAAAAAAATAAAAGTCTAAGAGAGCCAAATAGTTAGCTTTATTAGTCCCATTAGCCTTGTGGTTACTGGTTTCAATCCCCACTATCTTTTGATCATTCCTCATTCTCAAGGGAATTGGGATGATACCGTTCTAGCTATTTCTTGCTAAAATGGGGCAGAGGTCAGGGTTAGAAGAGGAGAACCTTTTGCATCCATCTGAAATATTCCTGGGGCACCTGGTGGCTCAGTAGGCTAAGCGTCCAACTTTTGATCTCAGCTCAGGTCTTAATCTCAGGGTCCTGAGTTTAAGCCCCATGTTGGGCCCCATGCTGAGCATGGAGCCTACTTAAAATATATATATATATTCCTGGGACACCTGGGTGGCTCAGTCGTTAAGTGTCTGCCTTTGGTTCGGATTGTGATCCCAGAGTCCTGGGATCAAGCCCTGCATTGGGCTCCCTGCTCAGCGGGAAGCCTGCTTCTCCCTCTCACACTCCGCCTGCTTGTGTTCCCTCTCTCGCTGTCTCTCTCTGCCAAATAAATAAAAAAATAAAATCTTAAAAAAATAACATTCCTTTGTTTCAGGTTGAAACTCAACATTCTACGTTACCAAAATTTTTGTACTTTGGTTAATAGTTCTTTTACAACATGTTATACCATATTTTTTTTAAAAGATTTCATTTATTTATTCAACAGAGATAGAGACAGCCAGCGAGAGAGGGAACACAAGCAGGGGGAGTGGGAGAGGAAGAAGCAGGCTCATAGTGGAAGAGCCTGATGTGGGGCTCGATCCCATAACGCCGGGATCACGCCCTGAGCCGAAGGCAGACGCCCAACCGCTGTGCCACCCAGGCGCCCCTATACCATATTTTATGATAAAGTAGCAAAGAAGGAGAATAAGAAATATGGACAATCCACGTTTGAGTAATCCTTGTAAAACTGATCTAATTCCTTGGGGGTTCCAAGAAAATAACCCTGAAAAACAGTCAAAATCTGAGTCTGAGACTTTAGGGGAGATTTGTTGTAGCCGGGGAGCTTGTTGTCTTATTTTGTCAAGATGAACTTCAACTTCCAAGGAGGTATGATGAATTAGCTAGCACATAAACACCTCCTTGTTTTGTTAAAGTATAACCTAAAGCAATTCTATTATCTAAGATTACTGTTGCCAAAGGGTCTAAGGCTTTTCCGGGGATGTTATGGCTTGGGCAGTTTCATTTGATATGATTCCTAAAGTTACTGAAAGAAGGATTCCAATCATATGTTCATGTGATGCCACTCCCCACCATGGCTTTAACGTTCTCCCAAACATGTACCAGATTACATCTTCCTGATTTCCAGGAAGATAATCAGAATATCTCGCGGCTTCTGTTTTTAACCTATAAAATAGTTTGAAAGAACTAGTCTAATGACTAACTTTATTGGGACTATATATGGAAAAAGAGGTGACCAAAAGTCCTAAAAGACATACCTCCCATGCTCCAGCCATTCAAACATTCATATCCCCAGGGGAAATGGTGATATCTACAACAAAAAAATAACCCAGGAGGTACACATAGCACTTCTGTTAATGTATGGGAGTCAGTACTTTCATTTTGCAGGATCACTGAAGGCACTGAGGTACACATAGCACTTCTGTTAATGTATGGGAGTCAGTACTTTCATTTTGCAGGATCACTGAAGGCATTGTTTGAAACCAAGAAGTATAGTTAAGTTTAATGTAATTGGTAAGAAGGCATTCAGAGAGAAGCGTGGGGCCCCAAGTGGCCAAGTTCTTTCTGTTCTCAGTATTATACAGAGAGGAGCAGAATAAGACAAGTAACTGTTGTTAAAACACTGTATTTCCCAAAAGTCTCTGGAAGGTGGTGAAAGGAAAAAAGTTCAATTAATTTTACCAGAGGTGAATTGTCAAGTGTTTCGGTTATATTGTAAGGAGAATTGCAAGCTTCTTGGGGTGGATTCCAATCATTGAATGTGAGAGACCCGTGCTTTGGGATAGGTAAGAAGAAACGGGATGGGAGCAGTGAGGGAGGCCGACCTGAGTAACCTGACTCTATAAGCTAATGGAGTGAGTTGATTTAGATGTATTGAAAAATTAATGACCAGAGAAAGATCGGCTATAGGCATTACTACTGGGATGCGTGGTCTTGCACTGAGTGGGGCTTAGGGCGACATCTCGAGCAGTGAGAAAGACTATCAGCCTTGGCCAATGTTTGAGAAATCCTAATCATGGAATTATCATTTCAAGCTTGAGAGGTTGTGAACAACAGAAAAATGCAAAGGGAAAAGGAATAACATTCATAGTGTGTAAGCTATTACTAGGTCACAGGCTATCTGTTCCTTATCTATTGGTTTCTTGGACTTCTTCTAAGTAGCAGTTTCTGGTCCGTCAGAGACTTGATGGTTCAAGTAGGGTTCTTCTCTATGTTCTCCTTGCCGACAGGTAATAGGGGACCTGTGGATTCTTGTGGAACCAGCTTAATTGGAGTGTGGTGCATCTACAGCTGAATACGCTTCAGTTTGACTGATGAGTGGTCAACAGCACATCATAGGGTCCCGTCCAATGAGGATGGAATTGATCCTCCAGGTACTTGCTGTTCCAAGTTTTTAACAGCACCAAGTCTCCAGGATTTGGGTGGTATAAGGGCACATCTTAATGTGGGATACATCAACCTGCTGGAAGCAAACCTCTGTATAGCAGCAGTTAGAGTATTTCCCGAAGATTGTACATACCTGATAGTATCCAATTCCTTACTGTGAGCTCCATCAGGAACTCTTAAGCCATGAAAAGAGTGTGGAAAGAGTCTTCCACATAACATTCCATAGGAGCTTAAACCAAGCCCACTTCTAGAGGCTACTCTTAACCGAAGTAGGGCAAACAACAAGGTTTCTTCCCAAGTTAAGTTGGTCTCTTGGCAGATCTTTGTTAAAGTCTTTGTAAATGTGTGTTTCATTTTTCTTGTTTTTCCAGTCGATTGAGGTCTCCAGGAAATGTATAATTTCCATTGAAAGCCCAAGACATTGGACACTGCCTGTGTGACTTTTGCCATAAATGTCACTCCATTGTCACTCTGAATTGTTAGTGGCAATCCAAACCTAGGAATGATTTTGCTTAAAAGTGTCTTGATGGGAGTGCCTGGTTGGTTCAGTCGGTGGAGCATATAACTCTTGATCTCAGGGTCATGAGTTCAAAACCCACGTTGGGTGTAGATATTACTTAAATAAATTTTTTTAAAAACTTTTTAAAAAGTGTTTTGACAATTTCTGAGGTCTTCTGTGAACAGAATGGGAAGGCCTCAACCCAACTTGTAAAGGTCTACAAATATTAGACAATATTGAAAATTATCTTTTACTCTCCACGTCATGGTGAAGGCTGTCTGTTGATTCTCTCCAGGTTCGGTGCTTCTAAGTTGTTTATATGTATGTAGTATGTGTGTATGTGTTTAAAGTAATGTCTACACCCAACATGGGGCTTAAACACAGAAGCCCAAGATCAGGTGTTGGATGCTCTACTGACTGGCGCCCCCAAGTTTTATACCTTTTAGAACTGGTGGAGGCCCAGTCCTAGGATTGTTCTTAGCACAAGTGTCACATTTCTGGACAATCTTTGAGATAATTCTCTGGAGTTTGGGGCCCACAATATACGTTTGGACCCACTGAAGAGTAGCATCTCGCTCATAATGGCGCTTTGGTGAATATGACTATTTCTTCCATAAGATGTTCTGGAATAAGGAATAGTCCTTATTCATTATATTTCCAGTTAACTTTCATGACAGCACTGTGCCCAAATCCCCATTCCTTAGCTCTTCTTAGGTCTTCCGAGGAATATTTGGGCTGGTATTTAGTTAAGTCTGCATCTGGCACTAAAGGCATCATAGAGGATTTTGGAGTCTTCATATGCGCTGCCACCTTGAAGACCTGATCAGCCTGATTATTTCTTTGAGCTGTATCATTATTTGGCTTCTGATGTTCTGGGCAATGAACTACCGCCAGTTCCTTTTGGTTTCATTACTGCAGTTAATAAGTTTAGAACTTCTTGGCTGTGTCTAATTTCTTTATTTCCTGTAGTTAATAATCCCCTTTCTTTCCATATGGCCCCATATGCATGAATCACTGAAAAAGTGTAGTTAGAGTCAGTATATATAGTTATCCTTTTTCCTTTACCTAAATGAAGGGCCCTTGTTAGGGCAATGAGTTCTGCCTTTTGAGTGGAGGTATCTGGTGAAAGAGCTCCCACCTCCAAAGTTCCGTGGCTGGTAATCTCTGCAGATCCAGTTTTCTGTTGACCTTGGTCCATGAAGCTGCTTCCATCAGTGAACATTTCCATGTCAGGACCCTACAATGGCACATCAGTTAGGTCCGGACAGCTGGAATGAGCTTGTTCGATTATTTGAATACAATCATAAATGGGTTCCTCAATGCCAAAAAGTAGCAAGATAGCAGGATTTAAAGTGGAGACAGCCTTCAAAGTAACATTGGGGTTGTCTAGTAAAATGGCTTGATATTTGCCCAATCTTCTAGATGTTAACCAGTATTCCCCTTTTCACTCTAGCAAAGGAAGCACACAGTGGGGGGAGTGTAGACAGTGATGGGTTGGCCCAAAGTAAACTTTTCTCCCTCTTGTACCAGATCCCAGGCAGCAGCCACAGCTCTTAAGCAGACAGGCCATCCCTTGGTAACAGTGTTCAAATGCTCTGAGAAATAAGCAACGGATCTTCTAGTACTGCCAAGATTTGGGGTTAAGACTCCAAAGCTAATTCCTTGTCATTCATGAAAAAACAGATCAAAAGGCTTCTTAATATCCAGGTGGCCCAACGCAGGGGCAGTTAACAACTTTTCTTTGATAATCCAATAGGCCTTATGACATCCTCCAGTCCAGTCAAGAGGCTTATTATCTCTCTCTTTTAGTGCTTCATAAAGGGGCGGCTTAGCTATCAGACAAACACAGTTATGTATCCAAATTCAACAAAACCCAGTCATTCCTAGAAACCTGCACAATTGTCTCCTGGGCGGTAGGGACTGCCACTCAGGCTAGAGCCTCCCTTCTATCAAGGAGCAGATTTCTTTGTCCCACTGAAAGCCCGAAACCCTGGTATGTCATTGTGGGATGAGAGATTTGGGCCTTTTTCCTTGAAACTTTGTAACCTCCCTCAGCCAAAAAGTCTGGAGTCAAAATAGTATTGAATTGTGAAGACTGTTTTGTTTTACTCAGCAATTAATATATCATCCACATATCGGAGGAGAGTCCCCATCTCTAATTAGCTAGGACTTGCACAAAAATGGTGAGGGAGTTTTTAAAGCCTTGGAGAAGGATTGTCCAGCAATTTTTTTGCTTACTCTTAGTCTCAGGGGTCTTCCCATTCAAGTGCAAACAATTCACAGGAATTTGAACTGAGAAGGATGCAAAAGCAAGCGTCCATTAGATCCAGAACAGTGACCCGTCTAAAGGCCCCAGACAAGGTTGATAAGAGAGTATATAGATTGGGGAACACCTAGTAGATAAACTCCACAATCTGGTTAATGGCCCTTAAGTCTTGGGTGCCTGATTTTTGTAGAGGCAAAATAGGTGAATTGTATGGGGATTACCAGGAGCTGATAAGGCCAACTTCTAAGAAGGCAGAGAGAATGGGCTGAATGCCTCTTTTTGTTTGTTCCTTTGATGGGTACTGTCTGACATTCATAATCTTTACCCCAGCACGAAGTTGTTTTTGTTTTTAAAGATATTACTTATTTGTCAGAGAGAGAGAGCACAAGCAGGGGGAGCACAAGCAGACTCAATCTCAGGACCCTGGGATCATGACCTGAGCCGAAGGCAGATGCTTAACTGATGGAGCCACCCAGGCACCCCTCCACCATGAAGTTTAATGTGCATGAGTGTCACCGTGAAGTTCAACATGCATGCTTGCTAGTCCCAGCTTCCCATTGACCCAAACATCTGATCTTAACCCTTTGGATAACTTCTTCAGGCAGCTGTGATAGGACTTCTCCACCTTGATGTAGAAGCATTGCTTGAAAGGCACAAGCTTGCTCCAGTGGTACTTTTATATCCATGCGACCAGGTGCAAAATTAGCTTCGGCATTCAATTTAGTTAATAGGTCACATCCCTGTAAAAGGATGGAACATTCAGGCACATACAAAAAGCTGTGTTTAAGGTGAATTTGTTCTATCTGGCAGGCTAGTAGTTATAAGAAGGTTTTAGTCAACACTTCCCCCAGAGACTCCCATTAAAGCCGTGGTTTGATTTGATAGCAGAGAGAGCCAGGAGTTCAGTACTGAATCTGTGGCCCCAGTATCCGGGAAAAAGTCTCTTAAGTTTGGGCACCTGGGTGGCTCAGTCATTAAGTGTCTGCCTTCAGCTCAGGTCATGATCTCAGTGTCCTGGGATCAACCCCGCATCGGGCTCCCTGCTCAGTGGGGAATCTGCTTCTCCCACTCCCTCTTCTCCTCCCCGTCTCATGCTCTCTCAATAAATCTTTTTATTTCTTTATTAGAGAGAGAGAGAGTGAGCAGGGGGAGGGATAGAGGGAAAGGATCTCAAGCCGACTCCCTGCTGAGTGTGGAGCCCCACGCAGGGCTCAATCTCAAGACCCTAAGATCATGACCTGAGCCAAAATCAAGAATCAGATGCTTAACTGAATGAGCCAACCAGGCGCCCCTTGCTTTATTTCTTAGAACATATTCAAACTCCTTTGCTTAGAGACTGGTTTTCTTTTTCTTTTTTTTTAATTCAAGTATAATTAATATATAGTGTTATCTTAGTTTCAGGTGTATGATATAATGATTCAACAATTTTTAGTGTTCATCAAGATAAGTGTATTTTTTTTTAAGTAATCTCTATGCCCAATGTGGGGCTCAAACTCATGACCCAGAGATCAAGAGTCACATGCTCCACCAACTGAGTCAGCTGGGTGCCCTAAGGTAAGTGCACTCTTAATTCCCTTCATCTATTCACCGATGCCCCCACCCACCTCCCCTCTGGCAACCACCAATTTGTTCTCTGTATTTAAGAGTCTGTTTTTTGTTTGTCTCTTTTTTCTTTCTTTGTTTCTTAAATTCCACATATGAGTGAAATCATATGGTATTTGTCCTTCTCTGATAAATTTACTCATTTCATTTAGCATCATACCTTCTAGGTCCATCTATGTTGTTGCAAATGGCAAGATGTCCTTCTTTTTATGGTTGAGTAATATTCCATTTTATATACATACTCTGTCTTCTTTCCTTTTTTAAAAAAAGATTTATTTATTTATTTATTTATTTATTTATGAGAAAGAGAAAAAGCACGAGTGGGCTGGGTAGAGGGAGAGGAAGAGAGAATCTCAAGCAGACCGTGTGCTGACGGTGGAGCCCAATGCAGGGTTTGATTCCACAACCCCAAGATCATGACCTGAGCTGAAAACAAGAGTCAGCTGCTTAACCAACTGCACCACCCAAGTGCCCCCATATCCTCTTTATCCATTCATCTATTGATGGACACTTGGCTTGCTTCCATATCTTTGCTATTGTAAATAATGTTGCAATAAACATAGGGGTGCATATATCTTTTTGAATTAGTGTTTTCATTTTCTTTGGGTAAATACTCAGTAGTGGAATTACTGGATTGTATGGTAATTCTATTTTTATTTTTTTGAGGAACATCCATACTGTTTTCCACAGTGGCTGCACTGATTTGCATTCCTATCAACCGTGCATGAATGTTCCTCTTTCTCCACATCCTCACCAACTGTTACTTCTTGTGGTTTTGATTTTAGCCATTTTGACAGGTGTAAAATGATATCTCATTGTAGTTTTGATTTGCATTCCTCCGATGATGAGTGATGTTGAGCATCTTTTCATGTGTCCATTGGCCATCTGTATGTTTTCTTTTGAAAAATGTCTATTCAGGTCTTCTGCCTGTTTATAATCAAGTTGTGTGTGTGTCTGTGTGTGCGTAGAGTTGTATAAGTTCTATATTTTTGTAGAGTTGCATAAGTTATATGTTTTCTATATCAACCCCTTATCAGATATATCATCTGCAAATATCTTCTCCCATTCAGTAGGTAGCTTTTTTGTTTTGTTAATGGTTTCCTTCACTGTGCAAAAAGCTTTTTATTTTGGTGTAGTCCCAATAGTTTAATTTTTAAATTCATTTTACAAGGCCAGAATTATCCTGATACCAAAGCCAGACAAAGAGAAAGAAAGAAAGAAAGAAGAAAAGGAAAGAAGGAAGGAAGCTAGATGTAGACCAATATTGCTGATGAACAGAGATACGAAACTCCTCAACAAAATATTAGCAAACTAAATCCAACAATACATTTAAAAAATCATTCACCATGATTAAGTGGGATTTATTCCAAGGATGCAAGAGTAGTTTAATATTCACAAATCAATCAACATGATACACATTAACAAGAGAAAGGATAGGGGCGCCTGGGTGGCACAGCGGTTGGGCGTCTGCCTTTGGCTCGGGGTGTGATCCCGGCGTTATGGGATCGAGCCCCACATCAGGCTTCCTCCACTGGGAGCCTGCTTCTTCCTCTCCCACTCCCCCTGCTTGTGTTCCCTCTCTCGCTGGCTGTCTCTGTCTCTGTCGAATAAATAAATAAAATCTTTAAAAAAAAAAAACAAGAGAAAGGATAAAAACCATCTGATCATCTCAATAGATGCAGAAAAAGCAATGAACAAAGTAAAACATCCATTCATGATAAAAATTCTCAACAAAGTAGGTTTAGAGGTAATATACCTCAACATAATAAAGGCCATATATGAAAATTTCACAGCCACCATCATACACAGGGGTGAAAAACTGAGAGTTTTCCCTCTAAGGTCAGGAATAAGAAAAGGATGCCCACTCTCACCACTTTTATTCAACATAGTACTAGAACTCCGAGCCACAGCAATCACACAAGAAAAAAAAAATAAAAGGCATCCAAATTGGTAAAGAAGAAGTAAAATTTCACTATTTGCAGATGACATAATACCATATATAGAAACCTTAAAGACTCCACCATAAAACTACTAGAACTGACAAATGAATTCAGTAAAGTCACAGGATACAAAATTAATACCCAGAAATCTGTTGCATTCCTATACACTAATAATGAAGTAGTAAAAAGAGAAATTAAGAAAACAATCCCATTTACTATTGCACCAAAAAGAACAAAATACCTAGGAAGAAACTTAACCAAGGAGGTGAAAAACCTGTACTCCGAAAACTATAAAACACAAACAAATGGAAAGCTATACCATGCTCATGGATTGGAAGAACAAATATTGTTGAAATGTCCATACTACTCAAAGCAATCTGCAGGTGTAATGCAGCTCATATCAAAATACCAACAACATATTTCACAGAACTAGGACTAATAATCCTAAAATTTGTATGAAACCACCGAAGACCATGAATAGCCAGAGCAATCTTTTTTTAAAAAAATATTTTGTTTATTTATTTATTTATTTGAGGAGAGAGAACATGAGAGAGATTATGAGCAGGGGGAAGGGGTAGGGGAGAGGTAGAGGGAGAAGCAGACTCCCTGCTGAGCAGGGAGCCCGCCATGAGGCTCAATCCCAGGACGTTGGGATTGTGACCCGAGCTGAAGGTGGATGCTCAACTGACTGAGCCACCCAGGCACCCCTAGCCAAAGCAATCTGGAAAAAGAAGAACAAAGCTGGATGTATCACAACCCCAGATCCCAAGCTATACTCCAAAACTGTAGTAATCAAACATTATGGTACTGGCATAAAAACAGACACATAGATCAATGCAACAGAACAGAGAGTCCATAAATAAACCCATGATTATATAGTCAATTAATCTATGACAATGGAGGCAAGAATATACAATGGGAAAAAGAGTCTCTTCAACAAATGGTATTAGGAAAACTGGATAGCTACATGCAAAAGAATGAAACTGCACCACTTCCTTTTAAAAAACAAAGATTTTATTTTTAAGTAATCTCTACACCTAGTGTGGGGCTCAAACTCACAACCCTGAGATCAGGAGTCACATGCTCCACCGACTGAGCCAGCCAGGTGCCCCAACTTTCTTATACTATACACAAAAACAAATCAAAATGGGTTGAAGACCTAAATGTGAGACCTAAAACCTTAAAGCATGAAGAAAACATAGGCAGTAATTTCTTTGACATTAGCCACAGAAACAGTTTTCTAGATATGTTTTCCTCAGGTAAGGGAAACAAAAGTAAAAATAAACTATTGGGACTACACAAGTGTAGGGACCCCCTTTCTTAATCCAGCTAAAATACCACTCCGATATTGTTCAAGCTAACCTCGGTCTCCAACATTGATGTTACAGTTGGGCTTCACAGTAGGAATGGGCATCATGGGATTAGCTCTTAGGGAGTTATTGGGGGTTTTAGCATGCAGCCAGGTAACTTCTTCCCTAGTCTTTTCTAGCATCATGTGGCATTCCTCAGAAGTGAGGAGAATATTTAACAAATTTTGTACATCTATGTAAGTGGGGTTGTGGGTGGCAAAAATAGATGGGAATGAATTTTCCATCCGCTTGGGGTCATCTCTGTAAGTAGGTATATTGCTTTTCCAGCTAAACATATTCAAGGTGGAGGGTGGAGAGTGAACCCTAATCATTCCTACAGGTTATCCTCCTACCCCCCATCTAAGCCTTGGTTGGGACTTGCCTTAGCAGATGTTGTCCTCCCTGGCAACGAGTGGCTCCTTGACTAAATTGAGTTAGGGTATAAGAAGGGGAGATCATTCCTACCCATTGGCCCCCTGAGGCTGAGGGTCCTGGTTTGGGCTCTGTAGGGGCTCAGGTTGTTGGCACTGGGGCTGCTGAGTACAGGCAGTAGCTCTGGTGCCCCCATAGAGTGGAAGAGCTGTAGGGTAGTTTAATCCAAGTAATCAATAAAGCATCCTCTTCTCCCTGGTGAGAATCAGGCAACACAGGCTTTTAGTGTTACTGGTTTGTTGGAGTAGAATTTTACATCTTTTCTGAGCTGGCTTATTTTGATACAACAGCAAAAAAAGACTGAACATAAGGTATCTCCTCCCATTTACCTTCCCTTTTACACAGCAAATCTAATTGCAAGATGGTATTATACTTTAAGGACCCATTAATTGGCTATTTTTTCCCCAAAGTCTAACGAATATTGTGGCCAAGCAGTGCTGCAAAAGATCATCTTTTTCCTTTTCATAGGTTCATAACTGAACATTGTCCAGTTTTTGAGAACATAGCCCAAAGGGCTGCATGCAGGGATCAAATTTTCATTTCCTATTTTCCAATTACAACACCATCAGTTTTACTCAAAGATACCACAAGCTACAGCAACAAATGAACCCAATGAAGCCAAGAGTACCTTTGTGAACAAAGATTTTCTAGTTCCACTCTAAAAGTCAGAGCTTCATCAACTGAATAAATGGCTTCCTAGTCAACCTTTTTTTAAGCAACAACAACAAAAAAAGGCTAAGAGAACCAAAGCCAAACCCCCTTTTTGGAGGGAACCAAACGGGAGGAAGAAAGAAGCATTTGGTCACTTGTACTGAGGTTACTCACCAAACAGATGTCTGTCCATATGGAAGCCAAAAGCTGTTTCCTTGCCACAAGAGTTAAGAGTTAATTAAGCGCCTCAAGGTCAGGGAACCCAAATGGGGGCGGGGCCCCCAGGGAAAGTCCCTAGGACGAAAAGCCTAGGCGGCTGCTTGGACTCATCACAGGACTCCCTTTAATGGCTGGGGCCGTCGAACCGAGGTCAAAGAGCTCCTGGCTGGCTCAGCAAATTTGTGACCAATCCAAGTTCATATGACCAACGTGCAGGAGAGCCAATCACTGAGACATCAAGTATGCAGGAAGAAAAGGGTTTATTCAAAAGGCAGCCAAAGGAGGGGAGGCTGGCTGGTTCAGTCAGTGGAGATTGTGACTCTTGACCTTGGGGTCATGAGTTCAGGCCCCAGGTTTGACATTATTTGAAAAAAAAAGAAAAGAAAAAAGAAAAGAGAAGAAAAGCAGCAGCCAAAAGACAAGAGAAGGCAAGCCTCAAATTCCTCTCTTCAAAGGGGGAAGAGTCAGGGATACTTAAAGGTAAATGAAAAGGGATCTGGGTATAGGGAAGAGGAGCTACATGATTTCAAAATCAGATAAAGGGAGTTAATAAGTAAGGGAAGGGTTGAAGTGATCTCACTGTCTGCATCTTTACAGATCTTCTGCGTGCCTCTTCATATGACCCATGATCAGAAAATGGCCCCCTTCGTATGATTCCAGCATGAGGTTGTAGGCCCTTCTATATCAAATATTTATCCATCAGACACTAGTACATGCTCCAAGAGAAGGTTGGAGGTCCTAACTGGTTCTGCCTGGTTTCTACTGAAACCCAAATCTCTGCAAAACAAGTAAACCAACATTTTCGTATTGTTGTGCCAAGCAAGAATGTTATCATGTTAACATGGAAGCAGGTTGAATTCTGAGAAGAAACAGATTTGGGTAAAAAGTTACCCTTGCACTTACCAGTCCCCTTAATCCTTAGGTATGATTTGCTGTTAGCTTGCTTTTTCTTTCTTTCTTTTCTTTCTTTCTTTCTTTCTTTCTTTCTTTCTTTCTTTCTTTCTTTCTAATTTTTATTTAAATTCTATTAACATATAATATATTATTGGTTTCAGAGGTAGAGGTCAGTGATTCATCAGTCTTATATGATACCCAGTGCTCATTACATCATGTGTCCTCCTTAATATCCATCACCCAGTTACCCCATCCCCTCACCCCTCCCCCTCTAGCAACCCTCAGTTTTTTCCTACACTTAAGAGTCTCTTATGGTTTGTCTCCCTCTCGGATTTCATCTTGTTTTATTTTTTTCCTTTCTTCCCCTATGATCCTCTGTTTTGTTTCTTAAATTCCACACATCAGTGAAATCATATGATAATTATCTTTCTCTGATTGGCTTATATCACTTAGCATAACACTCTCTAGTTCCATCCATGTCGTTGCAGATGGCAAGATTTCTTTTTTTATGGCCGAGTAGTATTCCATTGTATATGTATATACCACATTTTCTTTATCCATTCATCTGTTGATGGACATCTGGGCTCTTTCCATAGTTTGGCTATTGTGGACATTGCTTCTATAAACATTAGGGTGTAGGTGCCCCTTCAGATCACTATATTTGTATCTTTGAGGTCAATACCCAGTAGTGTAATTGCTGGGTCTAGGGTGGCTCTATTTTCAACCTTTTGAGGAACCTCCATACTGTTTTCCAGAGTGGCTGTACCAGCTTGCATTCTCACCAACAGTGTAAGAGGATCCCCTTTCTCCACATCCTTGCCCACATCTGTCGTTCCTGACTTGTTAATTGTAGCCATTCTGACTCGTGTGAGGTGGTATTGTATTGTGTTTATGATTTATATTTCCCTGATGCCGAGTGATGTTGAGAAATTTTTCATGTGTCTATTGGCCACTTGCATGTCTTCTTTGGAGAACTGTCTGTTCATGTCTTCTCCCCATTTCTTGACTGGGTTATTTGTTTTTTGGGGGTTGAGTTTGGTAAGTTTTTTATAGATCTTGGATACTAGCCCTTTATTTGATATGTCATCTGCAAATATCTTCTCCCATTCTGTCGGTTGTTTTTTGGTTTTGTTGACTATTTCTTTTGCTGTGCAAAAGCTTTGTATCATGATTAAGTCCCAATAGTTCATTTTTGCCTTTGTTTCCCCTGCCTTTGGAGATGTGTCTAGCAAGAAATTGCGGCAGTCAAGGTCACAGGGGTTGCTGCCTGTGTTCTCCTCTAGGATTTTGATAGATTCCTGTCTCACATTTAGGTCTTTCATCCATATTGTTGTGTATGGTGTAAGGAAATGGTCCAGTTTCATTCTTCTGCATGTGGCTGTCCAATTTTCCCACCACCATTTGTTGAAGAGACGGTCTTTTTTCCAGTGGATATTCTTTCGTGCTTTGTCAAAGATTGGTTGACCATAGAGTTGAGGGTCTTTCTGGGTTCTCTCTTCTGTTCCATTAATCTATGTGTCTATTTTTGTGCCAGTACCATACTGTCTTGATGATCACAGCTTTGTAATAGAGCTTGAAGTCTGGGATTGTGATGCCTCCCGCTTTGGTTTTCTTTTTCAACATTCTTTTGGCTATTCAGGGTCTTTTCTGGTTCCATACAAATATTAGGATTGTTTGTTCCAGCTCTGTGAAAAAAGTTAATGGTATTTTGGGGCACCTGGGTGGCTCAGTCGTTAAGCGTCTGCCTTCGGCTCAGGGCGTGATCCCGGTGTTCTGGGATCGGAGCCCCACATCAGGCTCCTCCACTGGGAGCCTGCTTCTCCCTCTCCCACTCCCCCTGCTTGTGTTCCCTCTCTCGCTGGCTGTCTCTATCTCTGTCAAATAAATAAATAAAATCTTTAAAAAAAAAAAAGTTAATGGTATTTTGATAGGGATTGCATTGAATGTATAGATTGCTTTAGGTAGCATAGACATTTTAACATTTGTTCTTCCAATCCATGAGCCTGGAATATTTTTCCATTTCTTTGTGTCTTCCTCAATTTCTTTCATGAATGTTCTATAGCTTCTCAGTACAGATCCTTTAACTCTTCGGTTAGGTTTATTCCTAGGTAACTTATGATTTTGGGTGCAATTGTAAATGGGATCAACTCCTTAATTTCTGTTAGCTTTCTAATAGCCAACTCAACTCAAATGCAAAACTCCCTGGGTCCAGAGGCCAAAACAAATCAGTTGCTCTATTAAACTTTTCTTGATAGCAAGACCATAAAAATGTCTTTCTTTGAGTGACTATAGAGAAGGGCTGTGTAAAAAAGGTACCGTCCTCCTCGGAGAGAAAACAGTGAGGAGCTTCACAGCACCTCCCTGAGGACAGGCTGAGACCCAATTCGGTGGTGCTATTCGGTGGAAGGCTGATTTCCCGGCTCGGTCTGGGGGTGATTTGATATAGGATGAATAAATACATGATGATAATCCGGTTAATGGAGTATTACAATGGGTGTCGCAGTATGGGTGGAGGGGGTGTTTATATGACAACATCAAGTGGAATGATACAAAAATATCAAACTATATGTAGAAAATTATCAGAGTAAAATTCTCTAAAATGTTAACCGTAAAAATAAAACAAAGCAAACCACAAACAAAAACCCAGAGTGGTTATACCATTTTGCACTCTCATCAGTAAAAATGAGATTTCTAGATGCTCCATATTCTTACCTTACTTGATATCATTACTATTTTAAAATTTCAGTCATTCTAGTAGGTATGTAATAGTACCTAATTCTGGTTTTAATTTGCATATATCTGTTGTATCAGTCTGATGATTGAATATTTTATGTGCTTATTGCTATTCTTTGAGTCTACTTAGTTCCATTTGTTTTTTTGTTTTTTTTTTTAAAGATTTTGTTTATTTATTTGACAGAGATGGAGACAGCCAGCCAGAGAGGGAACACAAGCAGGGGGAGTGGGAGAGGAAGAAGCAGGCTCATATCGGAGGAGCCTGATGTGGGGCTCGATCCCATAACGCTGGGATCACGCCGAGCCGAAGGCAGACGCTTAACCGCTATGCCACCCAGGCGCCCCTACTTGGTTCCATTTGTGTATATGTCTATCCTTATCGTGATATCACATTGTATTGATTATTGTACTTGTAATAATCCTGTAATGAATCTTCAAGTTAAAAAAATTTTTTTAATAAAAATTTTTTAAAAATAAAAAATAAAATGTTAACAGTAGCTATTTCCGTATATTTGGGGTGCCATTGGCTTTTTTTTTCTCTTTAGTTGTCCAACAGGAAATACAATGGGGGAAAAGTAGTTTTAAAGATGATTGGCTAAAACGCGAGGGGCGAGCGGCCAAGCCTCGCAGAATCGCGCAGGCCTTCCCCGCGGCCCCGGACGCCATGCTTCCGGTCCAAGCCCAGACCAGCCGCGCTCTCCAGGCGTCCTGCGGAGCAGCCCGCCGAGACGCAAGGTCCTCCGCGCAGCCTAGAGAGGACGCGGAAGCTGGCTGGGGGCGGGGCCCGAGGTTCCTGCGGGCGCGGGGTTGCCCGACCGTGTAGTTTCCCCTGTCCCGTGAGGGTAGGGGGCAAGCGTGCTGCTGCGCGCGGGCGTTCTGCGTTTTCCCTCTGCTCTCACGTTTACCTCACCTAGCCGAGCCGCCAGCGCCTGAGGAGAGTGGGTGCGGGTCCCGAGTAGGGGGTCGACGCCAGCAGTGTCTCTCCTCGTGCCCGGGTGGTCGGCTCGGTGTCCCCCGACCGTCTCTTCTCAGGCGCGTCCATCCCCCACTCTTTAAGTTCCCAGCCCTACTTCTCCTTCGAGGGGCAGGTGCTGGGACGCCCCTGGGTCATAGTGGACAAACTTCCCGTGGCCAGGGCCGGTGACCTTCGATGATGTGGACGTGGGCTTCAGAAACCAAGAGTGGAGTCGCCTGGACTGGCCTGAGAAGGCTCTTTACACGGACGTGCTATTAAAGAATTACGGAAACGCCATGACTCTGAGTAAGAGCGCTCCTGTGACCCTCAGTCGGCCCGCCTGGAAGGCTTAAGTGCAGTTTCTCGCTAACTGTGGGTCTTTCTCCGCATTTCCCTTCTCGTGCGTTGTGGGACCTTCAGGGTCTGGAGAGCCTCCCGAGCTTCGGACTGTCCGAATAGCAGAGCTCAACCTTCTGTTTTTGGTTTTTATTTCAATGTTTATTTCTTCCTTGTATTATTCATCTATTTATTTTAAAGATTTATTTATTTGAGAGAGAGAGAGAGAGAGAGCACGAGTGGGGGAAGGGCAGAGGGAGAGAATATCCAAGCGGACTCCCGCTGAGCGGCGAGCCCCACGTGGGGCTCCACATCCTGAGCCATGAGATCATGGCCTGAGCCCATTCCAGAGTCGGGTGCTTAACTGACTGAGCCACCCAGGTGGCCCTATATTATGATTTTTATGCCAGAGGAAAGGCTTGGACTTTGCGTGTGCCTTGGTTTGAAATGTCCCTTATTGGTATGGCAAGCGCTCTTCTGGTGCAGGTGCTGCTGGGTGGAGCGGTGCAGGTCCTAATTCCCAGTATTTTGACAGAGAGCCTTGAAGTGCTGCTGGGGCCTGAGGCAAGATACTTCTTTCTCTCTCTCTCTCTCTCTCTCTCTCTCTCTTTCTCTCTCTTTTTCTTTCCTAAATAAACTCTTCCTCCAATGTGGAGCTCGAACTCACAGCCCCAAGATCAAGAGTTGTTGAAGTGGGCAGTTTTTTTGAGCATTCTGAATTCTTGCCTTTCTCATAGCTAGAGTTCTGTGTAAGCAGTCCCCACAGCAGGATCCCAGGCCTGGGACTGACTGGTAGCTTTCTAGGGGGAGTGCCCACTGCCACTGTCTTCTTTTCATCCCAGGCACACACAAAAGATTTGCCACCAGGCCCATTCAGCCCTCAGAGTATATTCTGCCCCTCAGAGCATATTTCTCCAACTTCTCCCCAAATACAGAAAATGAGTCTTTAGTTCCTTTTGTCACTGTAATCCTGTATCAGAATGATTTAAAATTAGATTAAATTTGGAAGGACATTAAGGTAGAAGATTCCCATCTGGAGTTTGCCAGCCCCCCACGTTTTGTAGTTAGTGTAAGCGTTGGAGAAAGTATGTATGAATGGGAATTGAAATCTACTCTTGATTACGAAAGGGTGGTAGAAAAGAAATTCCCAGGGTATCTGGAAAACCAGAAACACAGACCAGGCTTTCTACCCATTTTCTGTATTTCTGTGGTGATCCTCAGAAAAACTTTTATCTGAGAAGTATTTTTAGGTTAGGGTGGACGGCAAGATATTGGGAAGCTGGGAAGTCTACAGTTGGTCATGGGAAAAGAGGAAAGAAGGACATAAATGGCATATCCAGAGCCAGTGGGTAGGAGCCAAGGGGCAGGAACGAGGAGGACAGTTAGCCCGCCTGGAGCCATGAAATTAGGGGGCTCATCAGCAGAGAGTTGCCCTCATACCCTGATTCCTTAACGTGTGGATCCTTTTTCTTGCCCACAAATGGGATTTTCAGTCTATAAAACTGAAGCGATAAGCCACTTGGAAAGTGGGGAAGCCTTATGTATCTGGGCTGGACAGAGAACCATAGCCAGGTGAGTGCAGGAAGGCCTTTGGGACCCCTGTCTTGCTTTGCTGTCAACTTACACCCATTATCGTAGGAATGCTAAGCGCTTGTGAATTCTTTTGTTCAGAATATAGGTTCATTCTAGTTGGTTTTCTCCTCCTGGTTTGTTTTATTTTATTTATCTATTTTTAGTTTATTTTACTATTACCAATGCCTATCCACGCCTTTTCTCTCAGGTCTGAACTGTGGTTCAGAGTCACTGTGAAGGAAGGCTTAAGATGAATTTCTTCCCACCCTCCTCGGTTCCCAGTGGACTTAGGATTTCTGAGTGAGCAGAGTGTAGTAGCATTTACAGGGTTTTTTCCCCCATGTTATTAATTAATTTATTTATTTTTATTTTTAAAGTAATTTCTGTGTCTCCCTGGGGCTCAAACTCACGACCCTGAGACCAAGAGTCGCATGCTCTACTGACTGAGGGAGCCAGGTGCCCCTAGCACTTAGTTTTTACATGTTCTGTTTAGAATCCGCATTTTCATTTTTCTTTGGAAACGGAGGCAGAGTAAAGAACGGGACTTTGGATCTGGACCCCCTCAAATTCTCAGAACCCTCATGTTCAAATAAGCATCAGTCTGAATCCAGTGGCCCCTCTTCTAAGTGGACTGAGAAAAGGTATCTGGGCGATGGCAGTGGAACCTCCAACCCTCCTTCCTCATCTCTGTCCCCTTAGTGAAATCACTCCTGTTCCCCGGGGAACAGGAAGAGGACTGGAAAGTTACCTTGACACGACAGACTGTTTTGCCTATAGAAGGTGAAGACCTTCCCTGGTTGCTCGAAGGCCCAAGAGCCCAACCCTGTTCTACTCTCCTGGTTGCTGGGGGTTGGGCTCTGGCCCCAGTGCAGGATTGATGCACTCCCTATGACCCAGACAGCTTGGCTCAGTCCTCTTACGATTTGCTAAAGGCAAAAAGAATAACTTCAGCCACCAGACGTTGAAACAGTTGGAGCTTTATTGCTGTTAAGTTAAACATTTGATTATCAAATTCTGTTTAAAAACAAAATCCAATAAAGCCAGTGTTTTTATTCATTTTTATTTCCATGCTCTGATGAGTAGACAAGGTTGCTAATAATGATCCTTTCCTGGCTTAAGAATGAAAAATCACACCTTCCAAAAAACCTAGCATATCTATTTAAGTAGTGCTACAGGACTACCAATTATTATTATTTTAAGGATTTTATTTATTTAGAGCGAGTGCATGTGAGTGGGGGGAGGAGCAGAGGGAGAGAGAATCTCAAGCAGACTGAGCTGAGCACAGAGCCGGTTGCGGGGCTCTATCTCACGACCCTGAGATCATGACCCAAGCCAAAATCAAGATTTGGGACGGTCAACCGACTGCACCACCCAGGTGCCCCCCAGGACTACAAATTATTAAGTAAGTAATCAGAATTGGAGACTTTAAAAAGCCTTTAAAATTTATAGACTTTAAAGATCACTTTCCCAGGATGTATTAACAATGTCTGAAGTCCAGGAGTCTCGAAAGACTCCTTAAAATAACCTTAATAAGGGGCGCCTGGGTGGCTCAGTTGATTAAGTGTCTGCCTTTGGCTCAGGTCATGATCTCAGGGTCCTGGGATCAAGCACCCACTCCCCCCACCCACCTTGGGCTCCCTGCTCAGTGGGGGAACTGCTTCTCCCTCTGCCCCTCCCCCCTGCTCGAGCACGCTTACTCACTCTGTCTCTCAAATAAATAAAATCTTTAAAAAAATAATAACCTCAGTAAGAACACTTTTGGGACTTTGAATGGTGCTTGCTTTTCTGCAGCTGTAGGAGAGCAGAGAAATATTTTTCCCCCTGATCTTGCTGAGACTTTTTTCACCAGTAGTCAGGGAGTTCTGTAGTTTCAAAGCCAGACTTGGAATTCTGTTAATTAGCACAGGAGGAGGAAGGAGAGAGGCAAATTTGAGAAGCTAAAAATTCACAACATAGGAAGAGGGCTGAATAGGATAATTATCTGACAGACCATGGGAATGTAATGGAGTCCTGTTTCCCATCTGTAGAATTGGAAGATACTGGTTAGGTAGAACGCACATCAATTTTCAGTCCCAGCTGGTGTCACCCACGGACATGGTCTTGGGCCTGTAATCCTGGCCTCTTGTCATTACTGCACGAGTGGCTTCTGAGCCAGTGGCTGACTTGTAACCTCTGGAGTCCAGTGAGGAAAGGGGAACAGAGGCTCACTGGTGGCCCAGCCCCTGACCCCGCTGAGTCCAGGTGGAGCTGCTGCTCAGAATAGCTCCCTTTCTCCCTCCTTGAGGCTGGTGTGGTATCAGGGATCTAGGGAGGGACCAGTGACTGAGAGATCAGCTGATCTCTACTCCTTTCCTTCTGCAGCACTTCTCACTGTATCAGCTCTGGGAACCGGGGCCCTCATCCTGGCTGTAGAGCCTCTCTGCTTTCAGTCCAAGGATTCCAGAGAGGAAGATCCCAAACTTTTGTGGGGAGTAAGCCCTTGAAATAGGCCACCTGGGTTATTTACTAGAACACAGTGGTTTGAAAAGAGTGGTTTCTTCCTGCCATGTAAGTAGATGGTTGTCAGGTGAAGAGCTGGAATTTACCCAATTTAATTGAGTAGCTGTTTATCCCAATGTGTTTGAGGCATTTCCAGTCAAGACCCAATGTCCCGATGTGATTATTAATAGCATTCCTTTCCACTCTGAGAAATAAGTATCCCCATTGTGACAATAAATCATATGGTCCCTGGAATTCTCGGACAGCTCACATTTGCTGCAGGATTAGTTCCTACTCTCTGAATTCCCTCCCCAGTCGTTCAGACTGGAACCAGTCATACTAACTTGCCTACAGGCCCCTCAGCTGTGCAACCCTTGGACGGCCTTTCTAACCCAGGTCGGTCATACGGCCGGTTTCCGTCATTTACGCGGCCACTGGTGGGGGAGGACAGAAACTGTCCATTGCTGTGTGCTTTAACAACGTCCCACCCCAGCACTGACAGATACTTGAAACCCAGTTGTAAACACCCTGAAGAGAAGGAAGCATTGACGGGGGTGGCCTATCGTCAACCTGGAAAGTTCCCATCACTTTAAGTTGTTGTGTTCTGTGGATACGGCACAAGCCAGGCAGCCCAGGGTAGATGCGGGCTTTTGGGCCAGGGCCCGCTTTTCACAGAAGCTGAGTTGGGGCGCCTGGCTGGCTCAGTTGGTAGAGCACGCAACTCTTGATCTTGGGTTGTGAGTCTGAGCCCCACACTGGGTGGAGAGATTACATAAAAATAAAATGTTTAGGGGCATGTGGGTGGTGCAGTGGGTTAAGTATCTGACTCTTGATTTTGGCTCAGGTCATGATCTCAGGGTTGTGGGATCGAGCCCCGTGTTGGGCTCCGTGCTGGGCATGGAGCCTGATCGAGATTCTCTCTCCCTCTCCTCCTGCCCTTCCCCCCACTTGTGTGAGCTTGCTCTCTCTCTCAAAAATAAATAAATAAATAAATAAATAAATAAAATCTTTAAAAAAAATAAATAGGGTGCCTCGGTGGTGCAGCTGGTTAAGCGTCCTGACTCTCGGTTTCAGCCCAGGTTGTGATCTCCTGGGTTGTGGGATCGAGCCCGGCTTTGGGCTCTGTGCTCAGCATGGAGTCTGCTTAAGACTCTCTCCCTCTCCCTCTGCTCCTCTCCCCTGTTCAAGCTCTCTTTCTAAAATAAACAAATCTTTAAAAATATATATACATATAAGTAAATGAGCTGAATTGGGGTACTTCTGGGGAGTCCCTCCTGTCCAGGGAGCCATAGCACCCCCCCACTTGTCAGATTCCCAGCTGCTGCTCTCACATTTCCATTTCTTCTCTGGTGCCTAAAGACTTGGGACTTTGTGAACTCAGCTCTAAGTTTCCCTTTCTACCTTTGTTAGCTGTTCACAGTGGAAAGATGGAGAAGCCTGCCGGCTTCTCAGGCTGGCTTTACAAGTGGGGTCACCACAGGTGAGACAGGCCTGGCCTCAGGCGCATACCGCCATACTCGCAAGAATTTCCGAGCTAATAGCTAGCCTTTACTGAGCAATTCCCACTTGCCAGGGCCTGTTCTAAGCATTTTCATGTCCTGGTAACCTAAAGGTTTCTTTACCTTTACCATTTACAGGTAAAGAAATCACAGACAGGTTAAGTTGCCTAAGGTCATCTGAATGAAAATTGAAAAAAAATATTATTGCTGCTTATTTTCTGATTATAGAAGTAATTCTTATTCAGTATAGAAACTTAGAAAAATACTGGGGCACTTGGGTGGCTCAGTCGTTAAGCATCTGCTTTTGGCTCAGGTTGTGATCCCGGGGTCTTGGGATCCATCCCGGGGTCTTGGGATCGAGCCCTGCATCGGGCTCCCTGCTCAGCAGGAGGACTGCTTCTCCCTCCCCCACTCCCCCTGATTGTATTACCTCTCTCACTCTCTCTCTCTCTCTCTCTGTCAAATAAATAAATCTTTAAAAAAGAAAATTTGGAAAATATAGAAAAATAAGACCTAAATTCATAAAACTACAGAATAAAACAAATCATCTCTAATTGTACCCTGAGACATAACCCCATGCTTTGTAAGGTTCTGCCCCATTTTTTTCCCTCTTGAGTAGTTTTTTAAACATAGCTGGGATTACTTGATACATCTGTTTTATAACCTGATTTTTTATATGCCCTCTATTTGTGGACATTTTCCTGTGGCAATATCTACTTTTACATCATGTTTTTTAATGACTGCATCGTCTTATACATATGCACTATAATGAATTTTATTCTTAACTGATTCCCTATTGTTGGACATTTATGTAACTTGCAAGCTGTTATAATTAGCCAGCATGCGAATTTACAATGAGAAATATATCTGGCAAGGGAACAAGACTATTTCTGCAAGTTGGGCACACATTTTTTCCCTATAAAAAGGATATAGAAAGTCAAATTATATCATAGAATTTTTAAAAAAGGGCATTGCTCTTAATAACCCGCATCAGCAAGCTACGTGGTAGCCTATTAATACACATTTGAAGATGTTTGAATGGGATTGTCTGCATCACAGCTTTCCAAGTTACATCACAGACAAAGCCCAAATCATGCGAGTCAGGGCCTTCTGATCCTCACCTTCAGAACTAGCCTGAGGTGGGTGGGTTCTGCAGGTGATTAATCTTGCCTTTCCTGCCACTGTTAGGGTCCTAAGTGCCTGCCATCTCATCTCCATGGTCTGACAGCTGAACATTTTACGTGGCTGTCCATCATCTACACATACTACCTCGTCGTCTTTGTCCCCCGTAATTTACATCCCACTGCCTTGTGTGGAGAGAGTCCATGTGTTCGTAACATCTAAGTATTTGATTGAAAAAATATGTATTCGCTTTATTTTACTTTATTTTTTAAAGATTTTGTTTATTTATTTGAGAGGGAGCACAAGAGTGGGGTGAGAAGGAGAGGGAGAAGCAGACTCCCTGCTGAGTGGGGAGCCTGATGCAGGGCTCCATCCCAGGACCCTGGGATCATGACCTGAGCCGAAGGCAGACGCCTCACCGACGGAGCCACCCAGGCGCCCCTGTGTATTCACTTTATACTCGTAGATGAATGCAGAGATGAGTGGGAACTTATTCAATACCCGTTTCTCTTGGAGACATTTGCAAATTGATTTAATGTGTGTCTGTGGGTAATTTTGCTTCAAGCAAAGACTTTGTTTATTGCTATATACAGCCATTCAAAAAAAATTTCCCCCACACCTCCTATGTGCCAGGTCCTGTTCTAGATGCTTGAGATCATCAATGAACAAAAAAGATAAAAATTCTCTCCCTCACGAATGTATGTGCGAGTGAGTCGGGTGTGGGCATTATTGCCTCTCACTGGGTGGCACCAATCTGCTAGAATCCGCTGAGCCGCTGTCTTGGTACAGTTTTAGTTTAGTGTGAGTTTTGCCAGTTTGGATTGTTGTATACACATTTTAACTCAGCTGCATTCAAAAGACAGCTTAAATTTGTGTGTGTGTGTATGTATTTTAATTCTTGAACTATTCTTATATACAGAGTGTGGAGAGCCGTGCAAGAAGGAAGGGGAGAGGAGGAAGTGCACGCAACAGGATGCTGCATTGTTTCCTTAAGTGTGTGCATGTTTGGACATTTTCCCCTTAAAGGAAGAATCCTGGAAGGCCCTCCTTCCTTTAGGTTTGCTGTGCTGGTTCAAGTGTTTTTTGAGCTGCCTTCGAAGTGGTTACATGTCCGTGGGCCTCAAGTGTGACTAGTCTTTGCCTCTTGAGGATCATTTCATTCTGAAATGTAGCCAAGAGTTACTTAGTAGAATCTGAAAACCAAGGAATTACTCACGCCGGTGAATAGATGTTTAGTCAAAAATGTCTGTGATGTGAGCTGGAAGTTTGTGGGACCTTAGGAATCAAGCGTGTGCAAATTATACTCTGAAGCCCCTTGTCCTCAGGAGTCGAGCAAGGTTGCTTTCACTCGATTCCTTATTTTCTCATCGGCCCACTCCCACAACCAGAAGTGGGCAATTCTTTTTTTTTTTTTTTTAAGTTCATTTATTTATTTAAATAATCCCTACCACAACGTGGGGCTCCAGCTCTAGTCAAGAGCCACGTTCGGGCTCTTCCAACTGAGTCAGCCAGGCGCCCAGCAGTTCTTTATCCTGTTCAGTGTTATACCTTTTTTTTATTATTATTATCTTGGGTGTACTTTTGTGTAGGGTACATGTATTTTCTATCTTTAAAAACCATTTCTCTTATTATAAAATAAAATTCATGCAAAATGTAAAAAATTCAGCCAATAGAAGGAAGGTATAAAGAAGAAAATTAAATTTACTCATAATTCTACCACCTACACTATGAGCATTTTGATGTATATATTTCTATCCTCTGGATATTTTTTTGTCTTTTAAGTAGGCTTCATGCCCAGCGTGGAGCCCAACACGGGGCTTGAACTCACGACCCTGAGATCAAGACCTGAGCTGAGATCAAGAGTCAGATGCTTAACTGAGCCACTCAGTCGCCCCTGGACATTTTTATACACTTGCATGTACCTACCTATATGAACTTAAAACGGGATGATTATGTATAGTTTATGGTCCAGTCACAGTTGACTGTGCTTTTTCTTGCCTCGGGCTTTCTGGTGTTTCCTCTAGTCTGTGCCTCGGGAGAGCTTGCTTCTCAGGAGTAGTTGCATATGGTAGAGGTGGTTCTCTTGTGTTCAGGAAATCTGGAGCAGGCAGTTCCGGGCAGTGTGGTGGCTCCATGATGTCATCAGTGCCCAGGCTCCTTCCGTTTTTTTTTCACTATCCTCCTTAGCATGTGGCTTCTTTGAGGTCACATCGTGGTCAAAAGATGGCCATTGTAGCCCCAGCCATCACATTCACATTCCAGGCAGGAAGAAAGAGGAAGCTAAAAACTCCCCTTAAAGCAACACATCTCAGAACTGTAAACGCATATGTGAACCAACAGGGGGTCTTGTTAAAATGCAGATCCTGATTCCGATTCCGATTCCCGTAGGTTGGAGGAAATGCCCAAGATTCTGCATTTCTTTTTTCTTTTTTTTTTTTTTAAGATTTTTTTAATTTATTTGGCAGAGATAGAGACAGCCAGCGAGAGAGGGAACACAAGCAGGGGGAGAGGGAGAGGAAGAAG
>NC_048222.1:28610843-28664365 GCF_002007445.2 Ailuropoda melanoleuca | reverse complement strand
AACACAAGCAGGGGGAGAGGGAGAGGAAGAAGCAGGCTCCCAGCGGAGGAGCCTGATGTGGGGCTCGATCCTATAACACCGGGATCACACCCTGAACCGAAGGCAGACACTTAACCGCTGTGCCACCCAGGCGCCCCAAGATTCTGCATTTCTAACAAAGTATCACACTTCTTATTTTTATTTTTTTTAAAGTAATTTATTTATTTATTTGAGAGGGCATGAGAGCGAGAGAGATCACAGAGGAAGAAGGAGAAGCAGACTCACTGCCAAGCAGGGAGGCTGACTCAGGGCTCAGTCCCAGGACCCTGAGATCATGACCTGAGCCGAAGGCAGACACTTAACTGACTGAGCCACCCAGGCACCCCTGTCACACTTTTTAAATAAGAGGACTTGAAAGAACTTTCTGGAAGCCCTGTCTAGTGACTTCCTGGCTTTCATTTCATTGGCCAGAACTGTATCATGTAACCAGCCCTGGCTGTGGGAGAGGCCGGAAGATGTGGCCTTTTTAGCTGGTCACTTTGCACCCTGAATACAGCAAATGTGTTTCTGTTAGTAGGAGAGGAGAGTGGCGTTGGTAAGTGCCTCGCAGCCTCTGACAGACTGCTCAGATCACATTGGAAAAACTTCTGAAAAGTCCTCTTAATTGTTACAATTCATTTTTGGTAGAAAGTATGATTTCCACTGCCTACCCTTTATAGAAATTTTTTTCAAAGGATGTTCTCAGTGAAACTAGAATAACTTTGTAATATATATGAAGTAATGACCCTTGTCACTCTTCCCAGATGCAAAATCCCTCTACTATGGTTTTCCCATTCTAATTTGTGAAATAGGTGGCCTNGTAGGGGTTGGGGGGGGGGGGGGAGGAAGAGATGGGCTAGGAGACTAGCTCTCCTGCTTAGCTTTGCGTATTTACTCTGCCTTTACATTTAGCCTGTGATGCTGTTTTAACTCCAGGTGCAAGTATCTAAGATCCTGTGAGATCTGCCATTATTCCAAAATAAAAAGCTAAAAAATCTCCAAAATCCCTATCCAGCTGTAAACGGTATTTTTGAGACATTCTTGAATTGTAAGGCATTTTCCATGCAAAAAGGTTTTGAAAAGTCTTTGAAAATTGAAAGAGATCCAAAATACATAAAGTACTCCTACAATTAGAGGCACGTGGGTGGCTCAGTGTGTTAAGCATCGGCCTTCATGCTCCCAGGGTCCTGGGATGGAGCCTCCAGCAGGGAGTCTGCTTCTCCCTCTCCCTCTGTCTCTCCTCCCACTGCCCCCCTTGTGCTCTCACCCTCACACACTCTCAAATAAGTAAATGAATGAAGTACTCCTGCAATTAAAAACAAACAACTCCGTTAAAAAATGGGCCAAGGACTTGAGTAATAGACATTTCCAGGAAAAGAGGCTCAACATCACTAATCATCAGGGAAATGCAAATCAAACCTACAGTGAGATATCAGTTCGCACCTGTTCCGAGAACTATTATGAGCAAAACAGAACCTGCACGTGTTGGGAGGCTGTGGAGAAATCACACCCCTTGTGCGTTGCTGGTTAGAATGTAAAATGGTGCGGCTGCTATGAAAAATGGCCTGGCCGTTCCTCAAAATAATTCAAATAGAATTACCATATGACCCAGCAATTCTGCTTCTTGGTACATTTCCAAAAGAATTGGAAAGAGGGACTCTAGTATTTGCACACGCATGTTTATCACAGCATTAGAGATAATAGCCAGAAGGTGGAAGCAACCCACGTATCCCCCCTGGGGAACTGGAGAAACGAAACTTGGTCCGTACAATGGAATGTTCCTCAGCCTTTCAAGCGAAGGAAATTTTTTTTTTTTTTTTTTTTTTAAGATTTTATTTATTTGAGAGAGAGAATTCAAGAGAGCACAAGCAGGGGGAGCAGCAGCGGGAGAGGGAGAAGCAGGCTCCCCACTGACCAGGGAAATCGAAGACACGGGGCTCAATCCCAGGACCTTGAGATCATGACCTGAACTGAAGGCAGACGCTTAACCGACTGAGCCACCCAGGCACCCAGGCATATATATTTTTTAAAAGGATCAAGCTGAACCTTGGTTTTCCCCTTACAGAGTCATGAAACATCTCCAGGTCTTTCCATCTAGGTCTACTTTATTCTCTCTGTAGCTCATGGCGTTTCACTGCGGACACACGCCATATCTCTGTGACCAGTGGAGATTTATTATTTGTGACACTTTTAGCTATTTACGTATTTAGCAGCCCAAGTCAAGATGTTTAGGATATATGTAGGAAGATTTTTAAATTCTAAAGTGAAGCCCACTTGTCTTCCGCAGGAGGGATGCTGGGTATTTACTATCCATTGTTGCCTCAGAGTCTGGTTTCTGAAGCAGACTTGAATGCAGGGTCAGAACTGCAGGGCCGTGGGCACTCCCCCTTCTGGAAATATTCCTGCCTTGTGTGTTTGGTCTCTCCCTGGGTATTGGGAATGGGTCGGGGTACAAGGCAGAGGACTGCCTCTTTTTTTTTGGGGGGGGGTGTAAGAAACTTTTCCCCCAGCCTCTGCTGGTTGTGGCCCTGAAGCCCCCACCCTGTGCAGAGTAAAGTCCTGAGGCCTGGCCATGGCGGCCATGGCGGCCTCAGCCCTAGCCCTTGGGTCTGGTAAGCTTTGCTTCCTTCTGCTGCTTCACAAGACCTTTCCTGGCCATCTAATCAATTAAAGTTTGCATTCCTTCCTGTGATAGAATAAATATATTTGATCTTTGGCCCTGATTCCTGGCACTGAGCTCCTAAAACCATTGGAATTTCCTGGGTGATAGGATTGTCTCTTGCTACTCTTAAGGAGTCCCTTTCCAAGCACACAGGAGTTTATGCTACGAGGGGACTTAGGGAGGTAGGGTCCCCGGATAGCCTCAGGATGGGACTGGTCACCAGAGAGACCAAGTAACTGGAGGGTTGCCCCATGTGCCAACCTATGGGAAGGGAAGAGGACTGGGCATGAAGCCCAGTAAGAAGTGCTGGGCAGTGAGATTTGATGAGCTCTTCCAGTGTGATGAACAAGAACACGTCCGTTTGCCGGGAGGTGGCAAAGCCCAAGTCCACGCTCTGCTTCTGTATCTCTTCACCTGGCTGTCCAGTCATGTCTTTCAATACCCTGTAGAATAAACTGGCAACAGTAAGTCAACTGTGTTCCTGAGTTCTGAGAGCGGCTCTAGCAAATTAATCCAACCTGAGGAGGGGGTCGTGGGAACCTCTGATTTAGAGCCGGTCAGTCAGACGTGCAGGTGACGACTTGGACTTGCAATTGGCATCTGAAGTGGGGGCGATGCAGGGGAACTGAGTCCTTAACCTGTGGGACCTGATGCTCTCTCCATGTAGACAGTGTCAGAAGTGAGTTAAGTCATGCTACTCCCTTGGGGCGCCTGGCTGCTCAGCCAATGGAACATGTGACTCTTGATCTTGGGATTGTGAGTTCAAGCCCCACGCTGGGTGTAGAGAGTACTTAAAATAATAAATTAATTAATAAATAAATAATAAAAAGTTTTTTAAAAAAGGTTAAAAAATAAAATCTTAAAAAAAAATTGCGGGGGGCGCCTGGGTGGCACAGCGGTTAAGCGTCTGCCTTCGGCTCAGGGTGTGATCCCGGCGTTGTGGGATCGAGCCCCACATCAGGCTCTTCTGCTATGAGCCTGCTTCTTCCTCTCCCATTCCCCCTGCTTGTGTTCCCTCTCTCGCTGGCTGTCTCTATCTCTGTCAAATAAATAAATAAAATCTTTTAAAAAAAAATTGCGGGACACTCAGCTGGTGTCAGAGAACTGGTGTGGGAACACCCCTGAACTCAACACACATATTTGGTGACCAGAAGTACTGGGAGTAGGGAAGGGAAATGCAGTTTTCCCTTGCATCTTCATTGCCGTGGTATTTGCTTGACCATGGCAGCCCTAACCATCCCCTTCCCTGCCGGAAGACCCTTGTCTTGTTCCATAGCTGTCCTTGCTGGCAGGTATAAACGCAGACTCAGAGCCTCCCCTTTCCCCTGCTGAATAATCCCTTATTCTTCTGGTGGCAGCAGAAATGCTGTGTTTCAGGATTGGGCGACCTTTGAGGACGTGTGAGGCCCTAGCCATACACTTCACTCATAGGGACTGGCCTTGCCTGACCAGAGGAATCTCCAATTAGGACGTGATGGAGAGGGGCGCCTGGGTGGCTCGGTCAGTTAAGCGTCTGCCTTACACTCAGGTCATGATCCCAGGGTCCTGGAATCGAGTGCCACATCAGGCTCCATGCTCAGTGACAGTCTGCTTCTCCCTCTGTCTGCCACTCCCCCTGCTTATGTGCTCTGACAAATAAAATCTTTTTTTTTAAAGATTTTATTTATTTATTTGACAGAGATAGAGACAGCCACCAAGAGAGGGAACACAAGCAGGGGGAGTGGGAGAGGAAGAAGCAGGCTCATAGCAGAGAAGCCTGATGTGGGGCTCCATCCCACAACGCTGGGATCACGCCCTGAGCCGAAGGCAGACGCAGACGCTCAACCGCTGTGCCACCCAGGCGCCCCATAAATAAATAAAATCTTAAAAAGAAAAAAAAAGATGTGATGGAGAGTTTGGGGAATGTGACCTGACTGGGTAAGAACTCTCTGTGACTCAGTTTCACCCATTGCTGAATAAGTCATTGCTGCCACCCGTTTGTGGGCGGCGGGGTCTGCAGCTTGCCGTTCAGTTGGTTTTCGTTTCTGAATCCTTGTAAGCTGCATGATCCCTCCTGATGAAAAGTGGGCTATTTCTGCTTCCCAGAAATGTTGGGGTCTGAGATTTCCCTTACTGGAAATGGGCACCTTTCCTGGGATCCGAATCTACCCTCTCCAGCACCCCGGTGAGCTGTCTTTGTACGGAAGACCTTGACCATGGAAGTTCCACTTCGGGCCTGAGGTGGTCGTCCCCCTAGAGAGCAGCTTGCCTGTTGGCTTCCCGGCCGGGTCTGTTTCACGTTGGCAGAAGGACTAAGGCTGGTTTGGGTCCATTATCTCCCCTTTGCTGTTTCTGGCGCTATGAATAGAATTTTATTTTCCTGGCCTAATTTGATCATCTTCCTGGAACAAGGCGAAGCGTGATGGGTGCCAGATCTGCCGGCAGCTGAGGACGGAGGGCTTCGCTCGCCAGGACGAGTGAGGGGAGTCCACGGGCACCCCTCCTGTGGCAGCTCCTTCCCGCGCCTTCTGAAACACCGACGGACGCACCGAGGGCAGAACGCTGCTTTAGATGATTCCTCATTTTCTCTTGTTCTCTTAGCCAGTAGGGGGAAATCTGATAGAAACTTCTACAGGAATACCCCAGTGTGCACTTCCTCTCCCCCGGGTTAGCCATCAGCACGCAGAGGACGGCAGCGGATGCCCTGCCTCTGCCTGGTCTGTGTCCGGCGGAGACCCCGACGAGCGTCGCCCGCAGCGATCGCACTCCACCTGCTGTTTTGTTTTCTTGCCCCTTTCCTTCTGGGGGTTGACTTCAGCTCTACACACCAGCTGACTTCCCTGTTCATTCCCTAGGTGTTTGGTGCAGCCCTTCATTCCTCCCTCTTGTTCTCTGTGTGTTACTGGTACCCTCGGCCTCGTCTGTCGCTGGCTCGTGGCCCCTCCGCGCCGGCTTCCCCCCTCCCCGCGGAGGGCTGCAGCGATGAAGGCTGTGCGCCCGGTGTTCTCTCTTCGGTTGTTGAGCACTCAGGTTGGCTTGTGCGCACAGTGGCTATCAGGCCATGCCCGGTGTTTATTTTTCCGGTGGTGAGAGCAGAGCCGGGAGGGCGGAGTCAGCTGGGAAGCCGGGCGTTTCTGGGGACGCTAAGTGTGGAGGGAAGGCTGGGGAGAGCTCCCAAAGGCTGGGCCCCAGAGATCTAATTGTGTAGGATCTCCTGAGTCCCGAGAAAGCACAAGAGGCCTTAGAAGGAAAGATCCTTCAGGCATGGCGAGTGCGGGCCACGGTCCACTGGGGAGTCACGACCTACTGCTGAGCGGAAAGCCTGCTGGAGAGAGCTTGCACTGTCCGGTTGCTGCGGCCCAGAGGAATTGCACCTGCCAACAGACTGATGGACGTAAGGAGCGTGAGGAAGCACCAAGAAGCATACACGTTCTCATGCATCGGTGTGCTCATGCCGGAGAGAGCCCACTCCTGCAGCAAGTGTGGGAAGGTGTGTGTCTAGGGCTCCGACCAGCCGCCGCAGACAGAAGGCCGGTGAGTGTGAGCAGTGTGGCACAGCCTTCAGCCCTGGCTCCCAGCTTCCGACACGTGGGAAGAAGGCTCCTGAGAGCTGAGGGTGGAGAGAAAGCTCCAGGAGTCGGTCGCTCAGGCTGCTCACCGGTACTTCATAATCAAAAAAGCTCCGTGAAGGTAACAAGTGTGGAAGAGCCTTCTAAGACAACGAGGCCCTTTCTCCTTTTCTTCCTGGTGGGAAGGAGTATGTGTGTGTCTGTAAGGAGTGTGGAGAGGCCTTTTCTCAGGAGGCTGCTTTTCTTTGTCGACCACCCAGTCCACGCTAGAGAAAGCTGTAGAGGCCGTAAAGACAGGTCCCGCCTCGTCACACCCCAGATAGGCTGCACGTGTGCAACAAGGGTGCAGGGGCTTCTCTGTATTGCGGTCACTGCTATGCCCCATAGATTCAGCCTGAGAGAAGCCCCATGGATGGCAAAGCTCCCAACACCTGGTTCCTTTTCCTTGGGGAAAAGCCTTTTACATGTGGCGAGTGCGGGAAGGCCTTTAGGGAGCAGCCCCCTGTCATCCCCCACCAGACCTTCATACTCCAGAGAAGCCTTAGAGAGTGCCAGAGGCCTGGAAAAGCCTTCAGCCAAGCCAAATGGAAGGGCCCTTCGAAGCGTCCACGCAGGAGAGAAACCTGGGAGTGCGGCAGATGCAGGAAGGCCTTGCGGAGGAACCCCAGCCTTACTGGTCAGTGCCTCCACTTCCGGGACAGGCTTTGTCGGGAGGGAGGAGGGCAGAAAGGTGGTTAACACTCATGAACACCGTCGTTAACATAGTAGGTTTCCTGCCATTTCAAGCCCGGGAGTGTGACAAGAGGGAACGCAGAAAAAGATCACTCCTTCCCCTCTGGCAGAAGGGATGCAGGAGACTGATGGTGCCAACACAGCAAGGAGGGAACGCTTCCCTGTGGCCAATTCCAGAGCAGGGGTCGCCAAGCCTTTTTGTAAAGGGGCCAGAGAATAAAAACGTTCGGCTTGTGGGCTTATCGGCCTCTGTCGTCGTGACTCAGCTCTGCTGTCGGGGCGCAGAAGCAGCCAGAAGTACGTACGCCAATGAGTGTGGCTGCCTTCCAGTATGATTTGCTTTACGAAAACAGAGAGCCAACCCGATTTGGCCCGCAGGTCATGCTTTGCCAACCCGTGTTCTAGCGAGAAAGCCTCTCGGGAAGCCTTGATAATCAGAGGCTGGAGTCACTAGACAGGATTCCTAATGCAGAGAAATCTGGGAGCACGATCAGTGGAACAGAACCTTTAGGGGGTGCTCCAGCCTCGTCAGAGGGCGGTAGGAGAGGCGTGGAAGATCCAGAAACCTGGATTTTTGCCATAAAGTAGCTGAAGGACCAGCACCCAGTCACTCAGAAGCCACAGGGCTTCTATGAGAAGAGCAAGGGAGTGTATCTGAGAGTGCTTCCGAGGTGAATGTGGTAAACACATATATTAATTTTTTTTGAGTAATCTCTACACCTACCGTGGGGCTTGAACTCACAACCCCGAGATCAAGAGTCGCATGCTCCACCCACGGAGCCAGCCAGGCGCCCCGCTATGGTAAACACATTTACAATGGTGATGTCAGGGTGCCGAGGGTGTTCAGAGCCATGGGACAGGATGATTTCACCAAGGGAATTCAGGAAGCTGGGGGCCTCCAACATTCAGCAGTAAGGAGAAGTGGGGGACCTGGCCTGAAAAGCCGTGAAAGCGACCTGCGAGGTCGGAAGATAGCAGCGGGCAGCCAGGAGTCCAGCGTGATGACGTGTCTGAGGATGGGACAGTCGCCTCCGAGTGCTGCTGCTGGACTGGCAGGCGTAGGACAGGGCAGAGACACTGGGACTGTGGAGGCCGCTCTCCGAGCTCCCTGGGGCCGCCGCATAGCACCTAGCACCAGCCGACTGGCTTAGAACCATTGGGATTCTCAGGGCTCTGGAGGCCAGTGGTCCAAAATCCAGGTCCCAGCAGGGCTGTGCTCCCTCTGCGGGCCCTGGGAAAGCCTCTGCCAGCTCCTGGGCTCGCGATGCTCCCTGGCTTGTGGCTGAGGAACTCCTTTCTCCGCCTGTGTCTTCCAAGGCCCACTGTCCTGTCTGTGTCTCTTCTGTGGCTTCTAGGGCACTTGGTTTTGGATTTAGGGCTCCTCTCGTAATCCGGGATGATCTGGTCTCAAGGTTCTTAATTACATCAGCAAACACCCTATTTCCAAATCCGTTCGCATCGTAGGTTCCAGGGGTTAGGATGTGGACATAACTCTCGCAGGGGCACCTTCCGGGCCGCTCCGGGTTCTGCTGGTGAAGCGACGGTCACCGCCCATACCGAACGGAGCTGGTTCTGGAGAGAATGGGGTGGAGGGAGGGCAGCCGGCGAGCGATCTCCAGCTGGAGGTAAGGTGGAGTCACGCTCTGCTGGTGAAAGCCGGGCTCCGCGATAACCCTGCTCTCTGTGTTGGGTGTAGCACCCCTCCCCTCCCAACAGGCGCCATGGCCTTTCTGGAATCAGCTGTTGCAGTGGGCGCATTGTATCGGGTCTTTAGAGGCCACAGGAGCTTCCCCGGGGGCGGAAGGGTAGCGCAGCCAAGCCCAGGGGCCGGAGCTAAGAGATGGAGCTCGCAAGGCCCCGACTTGCATGGGCGCCTCTGGAAGGCCCGAAGGCGGCGCTGGGCTCTGGCAGAAGCCGGTTACCTGCAGTCGCCAGGCAACTGTCCAAGGAACAAAGGACACGTCCCCCCCTCAGCCGCGGGAAGCCTGGCCTCACATGGTTAAAGCCACTTCCCAGACCTGCCGGAGGAGGACATAGTCTTCCTGAATGCGGGGCACCCACGTCCGGCCTGGCATCGGGCTATGCTCGGATCTTGCTGGAACGGCTCACCCCAGCTGTCGCACCTGCGGGATCTTCAGCGGGGACACCGACGGGGGTGCGCTTTTCGGAGTTGAGTTGAGGCCATCTCAGCCTTGAACAAAAGAGAACTAGAGAGAACTAAACAGGTCTTAGGTGGAGGCTTTAGCCGGAATAGGCCACGTTGTGGTGTATAGACGGACGGTGATGGCGGAATGAAGTTACTCCCAGGAGGGTAGCACCGGGGGGAAGATGGTGTGTGTCCTGGGGTGGGGAGGATGTATTTCAACCCGCAGCTGAAACCTGACTGTTTCAGAAAGACACCCCTGAGTAAGTCAGGTTCCCTGTTTCAGCTCACCGTCCTGTGTCACCGGCCTAGGAACACAGCCCCACCACGGGGAGGCCTGGCCAGCACCCCTGCCACAACCGGGGTGGACTGGAGAGGGGGAAGGGCTTTGTCTCGAGCAGTCACTCTGTGCTGTCTGGGGGGGACCACTGCCACCTCCCCCCTGCAGGAGCCCACCTGTGAGCTCCACCACACGCACAGCCCCAGGGGCAGGATGTGCAGGGGAGTCTCCCGAAGTCACTGAGGGCGGGCTGTGTGCAACCCTCCCTCTGCATCCCTGCCTCTCCAGTGGCCTCTTAGCGTCGCAGCGATTGCTCGCTCCCTCCCAGCCTTGCCCTTCCCTGCCCTTATTCCCAGACTATTCAATGCCACTGGAAGGGATTCCTTTGAGCTACCCCAGCCCGGCCCCAGGTCCCCGCCTCTCTCTCTCTCTCTCTCTCTCTCTGCCAGCTCTAGCTGAGAGAGGGCGCGGTGCGCTACCCCAGCACCAGCATAAGGCCCCCCACCCCTTGCATTCTCCCCCAGGTGGAAGTGCTTCCAACCATCTGATGGAAACAAACATTTTCTTTCTTTTCTTTCTTTCTTCTTTCTTTCTTTTCTTTCTTTCTTTCTTTCTTTCTTTCTTTCTTTCTTTCTTCTTTCTTTCTTCTTTCTCTTTCTTTCTTTTCTTTCTTTCTTTCTTTCTTTCTTTCTTTCTTTCTTTCTTTCTTTCTTTCTTTCTTTCGATTTATTTATTTTATTTGAGAGGGAGAGAGAGTATTTAGTAGACACCACACTGCGTATGGAGCCCGACCCGGGGCTCCATCTCACAACCCTGAGATCACGACCTGAGCCGAAATCAAGAGTTGTGTGCTTAACTGACTGAGCCCCCAGATGTCCCGAACATCTGCTTCTACCTACGCTCCTGGGAGTGTTCACACACGGGCATCTCTCGTCTCTCTACGAGAAGGGGGCCAGACACGCAGCAGCGGCCTCTGAGGTTTGACGTTGGAAATGGAATTACTGGAGAAGCTCACTTCCCATGTCGTGTGCCTCTAATGTATTCTGTCATCAAAATGAGAGATTAAAATACGGAAAAATATGTGTGCGGTTGTTTACTAACCACTAGTTACTAGTATCTTTTCTAAGTGTTTTCAGCATGAGGGCTCAGCCCAGCTGGTCTTTCTATACATTTACTTCCCTTGAAATTTAATTTTGACACACCAGGTCCACATGGTGTATAAAGCTCAGAGTAAAAACAATTTATAACATTTTTGGCTAAAGGGAAGTTGTAGAAAAGTAGTTTCTATGCAATCAAATTGGCTTTTTTTGGAAATTAAAGCCTAGTTCAAATGGGATTGCCGAAAAGGGTGTATGATCTCGGAGTATTTGAAAAGTACCCATTTTGTTGCCCCCTGGTGTACTGATGGCAACGTGTTTTCTAAGTGGTGTTTATTTGCGAGTTGTGAACAGAAGGGAGTGTCCCCCAGTCACCTGGGGACCTGTCTCCAGCAATGGAGTGGACTTCGTGACCTGGGTTTCGGCACGGCCCAGAAGGGACGCTCTGGCTCCCTGCTCCCCGCCTGACACCTGGCATTCAACGTGTAAGCTGAAAAGAAAAACCAGGATGTTCCTGTTGGATAGACAATCGAGGAAAATCCCTGAAATGCTTTTTCAAAAGCAAACTCTGCTTCATCCTTCAAATTGCTTTGATCCTGATTTCATTGTGCTATAAACTGTGACATATTTGGATTCAAATTTTATTGTTAAGAAAGGCAATTTCCCCTGTTAGAGGTGCCCTTCTGGAAGAATGTCTTACAGGCGCCCCCACCCCCTGCACTCGCTGCTTGATACAAGCCTTTTTGAGGGGTGGCATTAGAGACCTAGGCCTGGACAGCCTTTGAACGCAGAGAGCGTTCCCTAGTGGCTGGGCTCCTCCAGCACTGGGTGCAAATGATGAGAGGCCTGTGGTGCTTTCACGTGGTCATAAAGCCGGCAACCGGGTGCCTGGTTCTGGGGGGAGCTGGGCTTTGCAGTCTGCCCACCCTGCTCTTGGACCCAGCCTCAGGGAGGGGCGGGGAGCTGGGCGGCCCCACCCGGGCGAGAGCTGGCTCCAGTCCCCCGGGGGTCAGGGAACAGTGAGGGCGCCCAGGGGGGGGGGGGGACTGACCATGGAGCAGGGGTGCAGGGAGGCAGGAAAAGAGGCCCGGCCCAGAGAATGGGAGAGAGCTTACGGCGCTGGGAGAACAGGCAGGAAAAGGTTTCCATTCCTCAGGAAAAGGAAGGAAAGAGCCTCGTTTTAAAATACCTCTGGGCCTCCAACGGAGGAGGGGCGCTGGGGCGCGCAGAGCCGCCCCCAAACCACAGGCGGCACAGGCATCAAGAGCCTCGGGAGAAGCAGGTTTATGAGCCTTGAAACCCTCTGAGATGTGAGAGATAATATCCATAAAATCCAGGATTGCTAGAAAGCCACAGACTTGCTTCTCCAAACTGCTGAAAATAGAAAGTAGGAAGTGTAATGAATAGCGCTGGGGATGAGAAGGAAAGCAGGCCATGTGTGCATATCTTCAAAGCGAGAAAACAACCACATCTTCCGAGCCCATTACATTCCAGATGCTGAACCAAGCAATTTCCACGTATTATTTCATTTAATCCTCATAAAAGCCCAAGGAGATAGGTCCTACAATCTTGTGTTATCGATGAAATCCTCTTAGGCTGGGTGACTGGCTTCAAAGTCACAGAGCTGAACCGTGTTCTAGCGGACTCAAGAGGATGCACTTAATCACCATGCGGGTAGCTTTGGAACGTTTTCCACGAAGACCCACAGTAAGAGATGGATTTTAGATCTGAACCCAGCGCACATACATCTAATATATAACTGAAAGTAGAATTTCCTAAAACAGCATGTGCCCTTGCCACCTACAGCGCTCTCTGATATTTTCTATTCGTTCTGTTTTATTTAAAAGGAAATGCTAGTCACGACCTGGTAAATGCATTTCCTCATCCATTAATGGGACAGGACCCCTAACGCTCCCCCTCTGCACTTGGAGAAGGCTTGCATTACCCCCTCCCATCAGTGGAGGGGGTACGCTGGACCCAGAAGAGGGCTTTACTAGGGCCCCCTGAATTGCTGGGCTGGAGGGTAAATACCTCCCTGGATAAACAGAGCAGACAGTAAGAATCTCTGGAATCTTCTGGTCCTGATGAATTACACCCCAGCAACCCTCACAGACCTTTCAGGAAGTGCTGCAAATGAGACTGGCAGTGAATTATGAGCAAATAATTAGTAAGCAGTAATAAAGGGGTACGGCGTGCCTTGGTGAGGAGCCCTTCAAGCCCGATCTCTGTCCTGGGTGCAGAACTTGACCAGCACTGTAGACACGGTGCACGGGAATTTCAGCAAAGCGCTTAGCTGATTTCCTGAAAGCCCGCAGGAGAACTTGGGAACCGCAGGATGGTCTGTGGCTAAGTACGCTTATTCCCAGCTGACTGCCTGTTCCAAACAGGGCTCAAAAGTGACAATCTGTGAGGGAGTTCTTTGTAAAAACAGAAGCAGGGAACAAGTGGAAGTTATCATTTATAGATTTAATTGTCTCCGCCTTCTCCGAGGCAGTGTGAGCCCCGAGACCGGCCACCTTGTGTCCCCAGCACTTCGCCCAGGCACCTGCATTTAGTTCCTCCTCAAGAACTCTAGGGGAATGTTATCATTAATTATTTTTTTAAAAGATTTTATTTATTTATTTGACAGAGAGACAGCCAGAGAGAGAGGGAACGCAAGCAGGGAGAGTGGGAGAGGAAGAAGCAGGCTCCCAGAAGAGGAGCCTGATGTGGGACTCGATCCCAGAATGCTGGGATCACGCCCTGAGCCGAAGGCAGACGCTTAACGACTGCGCCACCCAGGCGCCCTTGTTATCATTAATTAATCAATCAATATCTGCCTGAAAGAGGACTCCAGGGAGGAGGGCCAGGGTTCAGGCCTTCGTCTTCTCACAGTCCACCTTCTCACCGGTGACGCAGGTGGACACATGGATGACATATTTACCAAAGTTTCAGGTGGCCCCAAAAAACTGGGACAGCCAAAGCACTGGATGACAGAATCGGGGTCCAAAAATAACTTCGCAGCCTGGCATGGTGGGCTGACTCAAGATGAAAAATAATAGCAATCCGTATTCCGCCGGTAGGTCTCCGACTTAGCTTGGCGAGCCCAGGGCGAGGGGGGTGGGGCTTCACAGCAACATGCGTCAGGGACTTGGGGTTTTTATTGGAAGCTAACAAACGAGGCAGCGATGTGGCAAGGTCGCCAACGCTGCAGACTTAGCCTGTGCAAATGCAAGCTTAGTGAACAACAGAGGGAGGTCGGAGCCCCTCTACTTCACGCAGGTCAAATGACGCTGGGAGACCTGGCTTTGAATGATGACGGGTCACAGTGACACATTGCAAACCTTCCAGAGGTGAATATGTTGAATTTGCACAAATCAAAATCAAGGATTTCTGTTCAGTAAAGACTGCCAGAAAGGTGCTGACCGGCTGGATAACACAGCAGGAAAAGATGCCATATGCAATTCACACAGAATTAACATCTAGCGTGTTTAAGGAACACCTTCGCATCAACAAGAGAAAGGCAGGAAAGTGCCAGAAAAGAGGGCACAGGGGAGGAGCGGGCACTTGGCCGGAGAGGAAATTTGAACTGTTGCCAGCGAGGCTGGGATCCACCACTGATCAAAGGAATGCAAATTAAAACAACAGGACTCTGTGGTAACAGCAGGAGAGCTCTCTCCAGCAACCCTCCCGCTGAAACAACTAAAAAAGCTGGGTAAGATGTTGAAAGGAGCCTCTGTAAAGAGCTGACGAGATGGGACAGCATGCCTCTGTAGGGCACGGGGATCAGGAGAAGCTCCTCTCTTCCCGAGGACCTCTGCCCACTAGCTGAGGGGGGGGCTCTCCTTCTGATGGCCTCTTGGGATCAATATGTCTCCACCCAGCCCCGAGTGGGAAGTCTAACGGGAAGCCCCCTTCCCCCCAATAAACCAGGTTAAGGGTTAAACCAGGAGTGGACCAGCCTGCCGGGATTACACCCTGGTTCTGTTGGCCCCGGGTGACCCAGGTTATCCCAAGCCTCGACTTTGAGTAGCTCAGCGCTGGCAATGCCCCCCGGGCTCCTGGAAGCAGCAAACACAAATGCTCTGTGGGGGAAATTACCTACACCCCAAATTATTCCTACAAATAATTTTTCAAGTATAACAACCAGCATGTCGTCAACGATAAACAAGGAAATCAGGCTCCAGCCCCCTGCTCTAGAAGCCCAATTTCTGAGACTAGACTCCACATCTGACACCCGGGGGCCGGGATGGCACCAAGGGAGTGTGTGGCCGTCAGCAGCCGAGTGCTCCAGCAGCCAGGGGTCGTGTGAGTGAGTGACAGCATGTGTGTGCGCACGCGTGTGTGGCACCAGCATGTTGGAATGTTCTCCCTGGCCGAGCTGGTCAGGTTTTGTGATAATCTTCTAACTTTTCAAAAAACACATGGTTGGGGGCCCCTGGGTGGCTCAGTGGGTTGAGCATCTGCCTTCGGCTCAGATCATGATCTCAGGGTCCTGGGATCGAGCCCCATGTCCCCTGCTCAGCGGAGAGCCTGCTTCTCCCTCTCCCTCTGCCCCTCCCCCTGCTTGTGCTCCCCTGCTGCTCAAATGGATAAAGTCTTAAAACAAAACAAAAACAAAAACACGTGGTTGAAGAAGCACCACTTATTCTAATTTGTATGAAGATGCCCTGCGGCCTAGGGGCCGCCCCTTGTAAAGACTTTAGATAATGGAACTATGTGATACAGATGATAAAGTAAGTTTACTGTCGCAAAGGAAGAGGTTGAATATATCTGCAGGGAACAGGAAAGTAGAAAACCTGATATGGCACATCTTAAAAAGAACCAAATTGGACTTCTCGAAATAATAAATGCAGTAAATGAAATGGGAGGCGCTTTGGAAGCCACAGGCTTCGGTTCACGCATGGCCAAGTCTAAGAACCACGCCATGACAGCCAGGCACAAAAATGGCACAGAAGAGGCATCAAGAAACCCCGGTCACGAAGATACGAATCTTGGGCGCCTGGGGGGCTCAATCAGTTAAGCAGCCAACTCTTGGTTTCCACCCAGGTCATGATCTCAGGGTCCTGATATCGAGCCCTGTGTGGGGGTCCGCGCTCAGTGCAGAGTCTGCTGGAGATTCTCTCTCTCTCTCTCCCTCTTTCCTCCTGCCTCTTCTCCCACCCTCCCTCTCTCTCTCTCTCAAATAATAAAGAAATAAATCTTTTTTAAAAAGATATGACTCTCTTAAGAGGGCAGACCCCGAGTTCCTGAGGAACACGAACTCTGCCAAGAACACAACAAGAAGGGCCTGAAGAAGAAGCAGGCCAGCAACGCCAAGGCCATGCGTGCACGTGCCGAGGCCGTCAAGGGCCTCATCGAGCCCAAGATCCCAAAGGGTGGCAGCCGTATCGCTCCCGACAAGCTCGCGAAACCTGCTCATGTCTGCATGGCCAAGGGTCTCAGGGCTCTGCAGCCCGAAGTCCAAGACCAAGGCTCAAACGAAGGCCCAGGCTGCAGCTGCGGGTCAGGCTCTCAGAGGCGCCCAGGCCCCCACAAAGGCTTCGGTGCAGAGGCCTCTGTCTGCCAGTGTGAGGACGGAAGGACTGGTGTGAGCACGGGGCTGGTGTCCTCCTGTGCTATTTGAACAAATAAGCTTGCGAAGGGATCTGTCAAAAAAACAAACATGAAATGAAAAATTCATGGCAATGAGATACCTACTTTATCCCAGTTAGAGAGACCAAAGGTAGAAAGGTGGGAAATATGCAGCACTGGCCAAGATCTGGGGAGCTGGGATCCTTGGGCAACTTTAGTGGATACGTAGAGAATATGCCCTCTGGAAGGATACCTGTGGTGCTTTGTGCAATTGGCCTACTGTCACCTGAGTTCAGAGCTCAGAGAAACCCTTGCCCAGGCCCGTGCAGAGACAAGCGCGGGAGCCTTCAGCCCGAGATGCTGGGGTGAACGCCCGCATGCGGTTTGCAGTGGCTTTCTTCTTCTCCTTCGTCCCCCCTCCTCCCCCTCCTCCCCCCCTTCTTCTTCTTCTTCCAATTTATTTATTTTTATTTTAGTTAGAGAGAAGAGAGAGAGAAAAAGAGCACAGTGGGGGAGGGAAGAGGGAAAGCGAGAGAGAGTCTCAAGCAGACTCCATTCTGGGCGCAGAGCCTGACACGGGGCTTGATATCACAACCCCAAGGTCATGACCTGAGCCGAAACCAAGAGTCGGATGCTCAATGACTGAGCCACTCAGGCACCCCGGCAGTGACTTTCTTAAAGCAGACGTGGAAAGAACATTTTCATTGGAAATAAATCACTCTGTAGCCTGTGGAAACTGAAAGAGGAAGAAAGCTTATCTTTAAGGGGCTCCAAATAGGGAGGCAAGGTGATTCTTCATGTTGAGATGATTACAAAATTCAACTTTAGCAATATTTTATTTGTATTGCTTCATAGTATTAAAATCTTTTAATCAGTTTTGTTAAAGTCAAACACATACAAGAAATCATCCAGATTATATGATGTGGCTCTTTTAGGTAAATAAAATACTTTTATAATGTCAGTATTTTTTTGTAATGGTGGTCTCTTCAGAGTCTGACAAAAATAAATGCGTGGTCAGAATGCAAAACCGACCAATTAGCTGGACAGAGTTCACGTCCCAGTGACTCCACAATTACTTACATCCTCTATTTTTGCTAAATGTATTAACAAAATCATCTTTCCATATTTCTTTGGGTGCATTTGCAAAGTTAATGATTAATTTTAATTAGTTATCTAATGGTGTTAACATTTTTTTGAAGTCCCCATAGTAAAATGTAACCTAGAGCCAAATCTGAGGGGTGAAGATCCTGTATAAAATTTTTTTTTTAAAAGATTTTATTTATTTATTTGACAGAGAGAGACAGCCAGTGAGAGAGGGAACACAAGCAGGGGGAGTGGGAGAGGGAGAAGCAGGCTCCCAGTGGAGGAGCCTGATGTGGGGCTCAATCCCATAACGCCAGGATCACGCCCTGAGCCAAAGGCGGACGCTTAACGACTGAGCCACCCAGGCACCCCCATGTATAAAATTTCTATCAAATGACAAGCACTAACTTTCGTTCAAAGTTGATTAAATCAAGAAACCCAGACGAGCATTTTAAGTAAGTTGTGAATTGAATCAACCTGATTAAAATCAAACCCCCTGACTCCAAATACTAGGTGTAAGTTATGCTGATAGTATTTAAGACAGTTGGCAATTCCCAAACACCCCAGCTGGTTCCTGGACGATGATCCTCGGAAGAGCTAGACAGGCAAGGGGGGGTCCACCCCAAACCTACATTCTGAGCAGGCTCATGGCCGTGGCCTCTCTGGACCTGGGCAACGAAGGATTGATTACTGAAATGCATTGCCACCAAATGGCTTTAATGTGTCCTGGTTACTGATGTAAAATTGTTTATGTTGAAGTTACATTCGCAAACTCCTTATGAAGAGATTAAATTTACACTGTCTTGCTTTGTTGTGCTCAGAATGCTCGGATACATTTTTATTAGCTTCGGGGAGCTCCAGGGGTTTCTCATATGAAAGCTTCTTGTTAATTGTCTTTTTTTGTACATAAACAAAATCCCAAATTGGAAAAATGACAGAAAATGAAGAACGAAAATTTCTTTACTTAAAATGCAATTCTTTGGTAGCCTCGTGCCTTCTTTTTCCTTTTTCATTAATTATTCAACACATTTTTATGATCCATGGGCTTAACTGGGCTGAATTAAAATTGGAACTGGGACAAAATAGGCATGTAGTCCAAATGATGGTGTTTTTTTCCAGTAATAGTTCTGAGGAACAATGGGGTGAATTTGAAAAGCATGACCTTTACAATCATTCAGACCTGGGTTTTAACTGGGGTCCCCCAATTAGCTATAAATTAATGAGTCTGTTGCAGTTTCTGTTCTGCCAAATGGGAATATCATCTCCCTTGCAGTTGTTATGAAGGTTAAAGATACGAGTAAAGGGCCTGGCACATGAGAGACAGTGGTTAATATTATTCCCTGGCGTGATTCCGGCCAGGGTTTGACGTATAAGCCTGTCAGTCTTGTGGGGATTTGTGTTGGTTGTTTTTACATATAGCGTGACCTGGTGGACTGTGCTTGCCCTTCTAGGTATTCTTTTCAGTGTGGTTTTATTTTCACCTGAACTTGAGACATATTTCCATATGAGTTCATTGATCCGATCACGAAAGCCTGCGGAGGTTGCCCCTCCAGGCCATCAGCACGAGCTCACAGTCCGAAACCGGAAAACCCACGAGGAAATAATCCACCATGAATGAGAATTTGCCTACATAACAAAGAGCAGGATTAGACCTTCCATCACTTCAGACAGTGGAATTATAAGCTCTAAGCTGTACGTATGTTAAAAACTGTTGAAGTCATAAACAAAGACTCAAAAGCATGAGAAATAACAGAATGCTACAAAAATGTTATGTATCAATGATTATAAATGATGATTATAAACTCAATGGATAAATTAAACAGATGATTAGAAGTAGCCGAGGTTATGGGGCGCCTGGGTGGCGCAGCGGTTAAGCGTCTGCCTTCGGCTCAGGGTGTGATCCCGGCGTTGTGGGATCGAGCCCCACATCAGGCTCTTCTGCTAATGAGCCTGCTTCTTCCTCCCCCACTCCCCCTGCCTGTGTCCCCTCTCTCGCTGGCTGTCTCTATCTCTGTCGAATAAATAAATAAAATCTTTANAAAAAAAAAAAAAAAAGAAGTAGCCGAGGTTAGAATTGGGCACTGGAAGGGGGCGCCTGCGTGGCTCAGTCGGCTAAGCATCTGCCTTTGACTCAGGTCATGGTCCCAGCGACCCGGGATTGAGCCCCACGTCAGGCTCCCTGCTCAGCAGAGAGCCTGCTTCTCCTTCCCCCTCCACTGCTCCCCTACTTATGAGCTCTCTCTCTCTCTGCCAAATAAATAGATAAAACCTAAAAAAAAAATTGGGCAATGGAAGATAAATCTGACAAAATTATCTAAGATGTAGCACAGGGGCACCTGGGTGGCTCGGTCCGTTAAGCCTCTGACTCTTGATTTTGGCTCAGGTCATGGTCTCGTGGGTCTTGGGATCAAGCCCCATATCAGGCTCCACGCTCAGCATGGAGTCTGCTTAAGACACTCTCTCCCTCTGCCTCTCCCCCGTGCACTTTCTCTCCCTCTCTCTCTGAAGTAAATAAATAAATCTTAAAAAAAAAAAAGAGAGAAGAGGGGCGCCTGGGTGGCGCAGTCGTTAAGCATCTGCCTTCGGCTCAGGGCGTGATCCCGGCGTTATGGGATCGAGCCCCACATCAGGCTCCTCCCCTAGAAGCCTGCTTCTTCCTCTCACACTCCCCTTGCTGTGTTCCCTCTCTCACTGGCTGTCTCTCTGTCAAATAAATAAATAAAATCTTTTAAAAAAAAGAGATAGAGAGAAGAAAAACACTAAACTGAAAAGACATATAGACCCCTATGTTTATTGCAGCTTAATTTACAATAGCCAAGATATGGAAACAACCAAAGTGTCCACTGAGAGATGAATGGATAAAGAAGTGGACTATTACTCCGCCATTAAAAGGAATGACATCCTGCCATTTGCAACAACATGGCTGGACCTAGAGGGTGCTATACTAAGTGAAATAAGTCAGAGAAAGACAAATACCATATGATTTCACTCATATGTGGAACCTAAAAGACAAAACAAACAAACAAACAAAAAGCTGAAACAGACCCATAAATACAGAGAACAAACTGAAGGTTGCCGGACGGGAGGGGGGCAGGGCGCTGGGCAAAGTGGGTGAAGAGGAGTGGGAGAAACAGTCTTTCTGTATGGAATGAATACGTCACAGGAATGAAAGGTACAGTGTAGGGAATACAGTCAATGACGTTGTAATCACGTTGTAGCTACACCCGTAGTGAGCACAGCATAACACGTAAGTTCGTCAAATCACACTGTACACCTGAAACTAATGTAACACTGTGTGTCAACTGTACTTCGGTAAGAATTAAATAAAATGCCTGACGATTTTTGAAAAAGAAATGAAGACCTCTATAAAATCATAGATGATATAATTCACAAGGAAGAATTTAAAATTCTTAATTGTGTGCACAAAATAATATAGTCTATAAATATAAGAAGGAAAAAAACAGAATATAAGGAGAAATATATAATTCCCAATGACAATGGGTGATTTTAACATATATCTCAGAAGTGTCTAGGTAGGCAAAGTGAGAACTGTATTAGCACACCATAGATAAGCAACCTCGCATACAATTAGAGGATTCACATTCCTGTCACATACATATGGATCACTTATAAAAATGGCAAAAACTGATTGTGTACTAGGGTACAAAGTAAGTCTTAGCAAATTGCAAAGGTTATTATCGTATAAGACAATATGCTTAGACCACAATGCAATCAAATTAAAAATCAATATTTTAAGAAGATACTTTTAAAGATCTGTAGTTTTATAAATTTAAATCACACATGGGGTGTTTGGTGGCTCGGTTGGTTAAGGCTGTAACTGTTTTTTTTTTTTAAGATTTTATTTATTTATTCGACAGAGATAGAGACAGCCAGCGAGAGAGGGAACACAAGCAGGGGGAGTGGGAGAGGAAGAGGCAGGCTCATAGCGGAGGAGCCTGATGTGGGGCTCGATCCCATAACGCTGGGATCACGCCCTGAGCCGAAGGCAGACGCTTAACCGCTGTGCCACCCAGGCGCCCCGAGCATTGGCTCTTGATTTCAGCTCAGGTCATGGTCTCAGGGTTGTGAGATGGAGCCCCACTTTGGGCTTTGTGCTCTGCCCCTCACTCTCCTTCCCACTCTGCCCCTCCCCCTGCATGCTCATGCTCTCCCCCCAAAAAAATAAATAAATCTTTAAAACAAAAACAAAGTTCTGAATGTCTTTATTTTTTAAAGATTTTATTTATTTATTTATTTATTTATCCCTCAACGCCGGGATCACGCCCTGAGCCGAAGGCAGACACCCAACCTCTGTGCCACCCAGGCGCCCCAAGGCTGTAACTCTTGATCTCAGCTCAGTTCTTGATCTCAGGGTCATGAGTTCGAGCCCCATGTGGAGTCTATTTAAAAAAAAAAACCACCAACACACACACACACACACACACCCCCTCTAGATGAGTCACAGGTCCAGTAAAAGATACTACCTTACAGGGACTACATCTCACATCTGGACAGCACCTGCAGTCGGAGTCCCACCAGATTAAGTTGACAGTAGTCCACAGTCATTTTTCTAAGATTACATTTGACTTTTGTACAGGCCAAACTGGTGAATTAAATGGGAAGGGTTAGGAATCGCTAGCCCTGCTTCTTTCAAGTCTTTGATGGGAGTGTTAATGTCTTCATTTCCCTCAGAGATGCAGTGTTGCTTCTGGTTTACTATCTTGGCAGGGGTTGGAGGTTCCAGAGGCTTCCATTTAGCCCTGCCTACCATAATGACCCTGTAATGACCCCACAAGTAAGAGCCAATGTGGGGATTCTGCCAGTTGCCAAACATACTTATCCCAATTATACTGTCAGGGACCAGGGAACTGGGTCAACTGGGCCTGTTGTGAGTCACATTTGAGCTGAGATTCTGTCTATCACCTGTCCATCATATACCCCTACTTTGGGTGGTAGGCCACGGTAGCATTTTGAATCTCAAGGAATTGGCATCGATTCAAAGACAGTGTCTGGTAATTCCTAAAAGGTCTGGGTATTTCCTTTTCCCCACTGCGTGGTCACTCTAGTAAAGAGTTGTGGGCTCCTTTGGGAATGCTTGCAGGAAGATTAAGTGTTTATTTGTGGCAGTGGAGCAAGGTCCTTTCACAAGGGAACCTGGCTTTTTGAAAGTGCTTTGGGTCTGTGCACTGATTTAAGTCTGGAAACTGAGCATCATTCTCCATTCTAGTGATTCAAGTTAGGCGTTGGCTGCCAGACCTAGAGTTTTTCCTGTTACATGGATCAAGCAATTCTACTTGGCTGATTATCTATTTCATTCCTAGGGACACCATGATCAATTAGTTACCACTAAAGATCTTTGCAGGCCAAGGCATTCTGATCACTGAAACATCCCTGATGCCCTTTATGGTTGAGGTGCCCACCGTGCGGTTGATGGTTAAGTGCTTCCACTTGACCTCTGCTACAATGGAATAGTACCACCATCCTCACTGAAATCAGAAGTGCAGATTAAGAGTGGCATCCCCTACAGTCATAACTGGCCTGAAAGGGAGAGAAACCACAGAACTTTTCAAGGATAGAGGTGCTCCCCTCACTAATGTATTTCACATTGCCTTAGTAAAGGGGGTGTCTTGGCCCTTCACATAGAATATAGTTAGGGGATAGGTCACACGTGATAAATCCAATCCAACATGGCAGTCTCCCTGCACATCTGGATTTCCTCCTTCACATCATACCAGAAAAGCTCTGGCATCTTGAGCTCATTAAACCTCATTAAACTGGAATATTGAGTTCAAGTTTCAGTCAACCAACCAAATAAGAAGTTAGAGGCACTTCTACCTACACAAACTAACATACTACATCTGGAATTCATAAGCGTATGCATATAAAAAATTTGATATAGTGGGAGTGTCTGGCTGGCTCAGTTGAAAAAGCATGCAACTCTTGATCTTAGGGTTGTGAGTTCGAGCCCAAAAATGGTGAAGAGATTACTTACATAAATAAACAATTAAAAAATTTTTTTGATATAGTGGTTTAAAAAATTTTTTTTTCTGCTCTAGTGTTATAGATCTTTCCGCTCTGATTTACCAACCTAAGAACCCTATTCCCACACGTATTCTCAGGTAACGACCAGTATAAGTTAGAAAAGTCCCACAATTCTTTTGATGCCTAGGCTACTTTCTCCTGGCTTGTGTTGTGTTCCTGTAACCCTGGAGCATGCTAAGGCCGACACGATTTATGGGCCTAGTGGCAAAACGGGATGGCTGTGGTGGGTCCTGAGGGGAATGAGCATCCTCTTTCAAGGCATCTGCCTCAGGTCGGGTTGTCACAAGTTTTTCAAGTAGAGGAAAACTAGTATCTTCAGACACCAGAAGGCGAACTCTGGGGGCTCAGAATGACCTGGGAGTTCGAGATGATCAGTTTTATTTGGATGTCTCAGTTCATTTGGGATGTCTCAATCTCAAGGTTCAGAATCCCATTCTTTCCAGATCAACGCCCTAACTTTTACATGACAAACTTGACAAGACTGTTCATTCAACAGTCATTATAATTCAGCAGCCTACACAATTAAATTCTGGTTTTGATTTTTTAGCAATATCAGCCCTGGAACTGTAAGAAATAAAAAACTCTCGTAGGGTTATCATGGAAGCTCTCTGGTTCTCATTCCAGGACTTGAGCTGAGACTTAACAGTCCTGAGCTAGTATTTTCTCTTTACAAGTGCTCAGGTATACTCAAAAAACCTCCCTCACACCATAGTCGTTATAGTCATTATTTTTTTTAAGACTGTATTTTTTAACTAATCTCTACACTCAACATGGGGCTCAAACTCACAACTCCAAGATCAAGAGTCGCACACTCCACTGACTAAGCCAGCCAGGCACCCCTTATAGCTGCTGTTAATGTCATAACAGTGAAAGGCTGCAGCCACATGGGTTCCCAAGGCATGTGCCTCAGTTGGCACTTCATCACAATCGACTGCAGATGACAGTCCATTAATTGTGATGCCACTGCACACTATGGGCTACTAGCAGCCCATTTCTCATCAACAAAGAGATCACCACGGTGCTCAAGCCCAGGGGTGTGACCCAACCGATGCCCAAATGCCACCCATATGGGTCTACATCCTGGGACCATTCCTGGTACCAGTTCCTTATTATTTTGTGTCCAGTGAAGAGACAGAAACCACACAGTAATTTAAACAGGGTAGCTTAATATAAAGAATTATGAAACAATGATAGGTTAGTAGCTACAAAGAGGATAAGAAATATCCTAAAGCTGAGGGAGAGTGCCCAAACCTGTGGTTCGGACCTTACTAGAGAAGGTATGGTTGCAACCCACTGGATGGCAGAGTTTTCTGGGATGCCCAGGCCAGAGCTGGTCAGCAATCACCAGCCAAGCAGGAAACAATCCCCCGGGGCGCTAGCAAGCTGAGGCTGGTGGGCAGACATGCAGAGATAGTTGAGGCATGTGGAGCATGTGGTGTTCACCACAAGTGGGAAACAACTGGGTTAAAGCAAGCTGAGCCTGATGGGTGGGCATGCAGACGGAGTCAGGGCGCGGCCACGGCCATGAGGCCTGGAGTATACTGTATCTACACTGGGAGGACAGCCACAAAGTAGTCACCGGGCCCACTGGGACTTCATGGTAGCTGAAGAGCTGCATTCTCTGGGCACATGGCTGGAGCGGAGCACTCCTGGATGGTCCCCGCCTCGGCCAGCACACACACACACACACACACACACACACACACACACACACACCCATTGTTGATAGACCATGTAGCGGGGGCAACAAAAGCAAAATGCAGCACATTGGAACTAGGAAGAAAAACTCCCTTCTTCCTTCTGTCCTCCTAAGCCCTCTACATCCTGCTCACTGTATGGAAGAAATGCTTAAATAGTCCAGTCCATTACTGCAGAGCAAGCACTGAAGAATGAATTTGGAGCTGAGAGTTAATAAATTGATAACTGGAAGAATGCTCTCAATCAGTTTGCTATTGTGCTTATATACAAGCAGCTTCAGAAAAAAAAAAAAAGAAGAGAAGGAATGTTTTTACAACTCATTTGTCAGGCTACTGTAACATTTATTTATTTAAAACTGTTTATTCATCTCCTCCCATGTACTAGGCAGTTTTAGGTCCTAGCATCACAGTAATGAACAAGATGGATCAGTTCCCTGCTCTTATAAAGCTCACATTGTAATGAAGGAAGACAGACAATAAATAAACAAACATAAAAAGATGTCAATTGGTCATAAGTGATATGTAAAATAAAGCAAGAAAGGGCTGCCCAGTGATGAAGAGACTACCCCTTTCAGCTATGATGGAGTGGCTAGTAGCAGACTAAGCCTGTCACCAAGAACAAGACAGCCTACATAAAAATAAAAGCAAAACAAAAAAATTTTATTTGAAGGCATGAGACAGCTACCAAGACAGCCAGAATTTGAGAGGCCAAGTTTCCAGAAAGAATGAAAAATCATTGAGGTGAGTCCAAATTCTACTCAGCTCTTCACCCAGAAGTATTTGCCAGTCTGTAAGTGGCACAAGGTGAGGCGCTAAGGAGCTTGTCAGAAGGTGGCCACTAAGAGGCCAAGGAGCACAGCAGCTCCCTCAATGATCTCATGGGGATGAGGGGACTCCCGAGACAACCAGGACTTGAGGGGCCAAGATCCTGGAGAGGAGAGTCCTAAAAACTGAACTTTCCTCCTGAAACATTTGCCTCTTTGCAAGCAGCACAGTAGGAGGCTGGGGAGCTGAGAGGAAAGCATACGCCAAGAGGATGAGAATCTAAATAGAGCTCTTGGTTGTCTCGTGGTGTTAGGGATGCAAAACATGGAGTTCAGGCCAATTAAGGAGGTGAGTTCCCTATAAACCCCAGGTTGTCAGTTAAATAAGGTCTAAATCCTAGAAGTAATGGAGAACCAGAGATCAGAAATAGATAAAACCTACAGAGCACACCAGCCACAAAGTAGCTCAATTCCTGATCGAATTAATCTGTCATACCTCTAACTTCCTGCCTACAGAAGCTAAAGTAAGTCTTCTCCAGGGGCACCTGGGTGGTTCAGTCAGTCAAGCCTCTGCATTCAGCTCAGGTCATGATCCTGGGGTCCTGGGATTGAGGCCTGCATGGGGCTCCCTGCTTTGTGGGGGGCTTGCTTCTCCCTCTCCCTTTGCCTGCCACTTCCCCTGCTTGTGCTCTCTCTCTCTGTCAAATAAATAAACAACATCTTAAAATAAAATAAGTTTTCTCTGCAGAAAGATAACCTCATTCAGCGTCTCTACAATTTTTCATACAAAATGTTCAACACTGAATAAAAAAATACCACGCATGGGGCACTTGGATGGCTCAGTTGGTTGAGTGGCCTACTCGGTTTTGGCTAGGGCCATGATCTTGGGGTCATGGGCTTAAGCCCCACAATGGGCTCTGTACTGGGCTCACAATCGGCTTGGGATTCTTTCTCTCCCTCTCCCTCAGCCCCTCCCCCTGCTCGCACTCTGTCTCTAAATAAATAAAATCTTAAAAAAAAAAAAAAGTACCAGGCATACCAAGAAATGGGACCAAGAAAAAAAGTCAATAGGAACAGATCCTTAGGTGATCCAGATATTCGGATTTCAGATGAAGATTTTAAAATCGCTCATTTATGGGGCGCCTGGGTGGCATAGCGGTTAAGCGTCTGCCTTCGGCTCAGGGCGTGATCCCAGCGTTCTGGGATCGAGCCCCACATTAGGCTCCTCTGCTGGGAGCCTGCAACTTCCTCTCCCACTCCCCCTGCTTGTGTTCCCTCTCTTGCTACCTGTCTTTCTCTGTCAAATAAATAAATAAAATCTTTAAAAAAAAAAAAGAAAGAAAGAAAAAATAGCTGATTTATGTTCATGAAAAAAACATGACACAATGGAGAGTTTTCAGGAGAATTAGAATCTGTAAAAATAAATAAAGTGGGAATGTAAAATGTAGAATGTAAAAATCTAGACTGTAAAAATACAGTAAGTGAAATAACAATAGATTTGACAGGAAAATGGACACAGCTGAAGAGAGATTAGTTATCAGAAAAAATGGGTTAATAGAAAATATCCAGACTGAAACAGATAGACAAAAAAATGAAAAATACCAAACAGAGCATAAAATAAATGTAAGAAATGGTAAAAAGTGTAACATATGTGTAGCTGGAGTTCTAAAAGAGGAAAAGATAGAGATTGTGGCAGAAGCCATATTTTACAGAATCATGGCTGTAAACTTTTCCCATCATTAATAATAAACATCAAACTACAGATTCGAGAAGCGCGCGCGCGCGCGCACACACACACACACACACACACTTAAACACATTATAGTAAAACTGCTGAAAACCAAAGACAAAGGAAAAAAAATTTACAGCAAATAGATGTTGCTGTGTTCAAAACCCAAAAAGACGAACGATCACTGTGCATCTTTTTGGTAGCAGTAGACGTAAGGTGCAGTAAGTTGCCCTTTACCTTAGAGAGGCATTTGGACACATTTGAGATATCCCTGAATCTATGTATGGCTTATCTTCTACCTCCTGGCATACCTGCATCTTATGGGGGTATCCAGAGTACTTGCTACTTCTTATTTCCTGGTCCAAGGTGTTTCTAATATACTGGATCAGTACAATATTCTAGGAAATGTCCAGATGATCAAGGTCATGTTAGCCTATGTTGGGACAAGAGAGCAAGAGAGGGAGCAAGAGAGTAGCTCTGGGAAAGACCATGACAGTGCAATGTGATCTATTGCATGTGAATGTGAATTGTTTCTGATCCTCCTTCCTGATACAGAAAAGAATACGGGGGCATCTGGGTGGCTCAGTCGGTTAAGCATCTGCCTTTGGCTCAGGTCATGATCCCGGGGTCCTGGGATCAAGCCCCATGTCAGACTCCCTGCTCAGCAGAAAGCCTGCTTCTCCCTTTTCCATTGCCCTTTCCCCCAGCCCCCACTTGTGCTCTCTTTCTTTCAAATAAATAAATAAAAATGTTTTCTAAATTTTTTTTAAAAATTATGGGACGCCTGGGTGGCTAAGTCAGTTAAACGTCTGCCTTCAGCTCGGGTCATGATCCCAGAGTCCTGGGACTGAGTCCCACATCGGGCTCCTTGCTCAGCAGAGAACTTGCTTCTCCCTCTCCCTCTGCCACTACCCCTGCTTGTGCTCACTCGCTCTCTCTCACAAATAAATAAAATCTTTAAAAAATTTTTTTAATTAGAAAAAGAAAAGAATACAATTACCAAATCAAAACCCATATACAAGATCCAGAGGCTATGTTGGACTAGCACATAGTCCACTACCATTCACCATGTTCAATCTAGTTTTCACAGACATCACAGTGGTGAAATAAGTGGCCTTATTTATATATATATATATAAAATATGGAAAAATATATATGGAAATAAATATATAAATAATGAAAATATATACAACTGCACATACACACATATGTGTGTGTGTATATATATATATATAAAATAACTGAATTCTTTAAGTATCTGAGGATGATACTAATCTATGCTACTCCATGTAGAATGCAAAACTACTTCTAACTTATCTTGGCTTGGCTGGAGGTGGAGAGACAGTTTAGTGGATTTTACTTGTCTTTTCGTACCATTATGGCTCTTACTCCATTGGTCAGGGAATCACTGTGAGGGCTCTACCAGAATCTAAATATATCCATTCTTACCATGCTTTTAGGAATTAGAGATATTACCAGAGGATGGATCCACAGACACACTATGAGAAAAACTTGGGCCAGGACTCCATTTATCACCTAGGCTCCATACCTCATTAACAGGGGGGCGATGATGCACCTTGGGTATCTGACACAAGCGTCACCTCAGACTATGAAACCCACGCCTCTCGAAAGATCTTGCTGTTTTTCTTTTTTCCTGTGTACAGTTTCCTTAGTAAATTGCAATAGGTCCCTTTAGGATAAGAGGAATTGCTATGGTGTTGTCACAGAGTCCTTCTTCAGAATAATTTAATCTTCTCTGGGTCTGAGAATTGGCTGAAGCCTAGCAATTGAGTTGGGGGTGGGGTGGGGACCATGATTTTCGAAAACATCAGCCTTTGGCTCATCCACTTTTGATCGTTTTTTGGTTATGTAGGTTGAGTAATATCTTAACTGGCTTTCTATCTATCTTGTATTGGGAATACCATGGCCTATTAGCCATTGCCACAAATCTTCATGGGTTTCTTCCCTCTGGATGCCATTCTGTCTTTGCTGCCTAATATGGTAATTATATGCACCTTGCCTTTAATAATTAAGTCGGGGCCTCTACTCTCAAAATCCTATCACCCTCATTGACAGTAGGGACTCTGGTTCCCTATTAACCTCCTTAATGATGAAGCTTAGTATTCAAAGAACATCTAGTAATGATATTGCCATCTCTAGCACATTTCTTATTCCTTTATTGAGGGGACTGTCCTTTGGGCCTTCCAGGGAACACAGCCAACTGATTGGATCTTTTATCTTAAGATAAATCCATTCTAGCATGTCTACACTAAATTTTCCAAGGCAGTTCCAGCATCTCCATCTCTCTTTACTTTGGGATATTGTTTTTCCAAGTATCAAAGAGCTTCCTCAGTGATGCATTAGGATCAGTTCTAGGTGTCTTTTCCAGGACGTTAAATCTTAAGTCACCAGAGAACATCCTTATATTAATATACTCTTCCCTATCCAGTCTTAAATTCCAATCCCCTTCATCCAACATCTTCAATATCCCGTATTTTCCCAGTCACTACTGGTACATATTAGACAGATCCAGATCCACGGATAATTTCTTTTCTCCCAAAGTGGAATCAGTATTTCCCCAGTTGGGCCATGATGAAAAATAATCCAAATTATTGGCCTAGAAACCATGGGAGGTTGGGGGCAAATCTTGAGGATAGCAGCTATCATCCTACAAGGCATTTGGCTCCACATGTTTCATGTTTCTGAATAAGTGGAAACTGTTATCCTCCAAAAGGAAATGAGACATTTCTTTAGGTCTAGCAAGTTCAGGGGAATCTGGGGCTTGAGTTTGTCCATACAATATCCTCATTTCAGGTACAAGAATGTCATTCTTTTCTTATCAGGGCACTAATTTTGAGGTAGGAGTCTCCTTTTCTTCCTCCTCCTCTTCTTCTTGAGAGAGAGAGAGCACATGTGAGCGGGAGGGGAGGGCAGAAGGAGAAAGAGAGAGAGAATCTCAAGCATGCTCCATGCCCGGTGTGGAGGTCAGAGGAGGGTTTGATGCAGGGCTCGATCTCACAACCCTAAGATCATGACCTGAGCTAAAATCAAGAGTTGGACCCTTGACCGGCTGAGACACTCAGGTGCCCTTGATATAGGAGTCTTAACAGGGTTGTGAATTAAGCCTTCTATATAATTCTGCTATTGTTGCAGTCAAGTCCTGTGCTTGGTTCTCAGCTCAATCCTCCCTCTAGCTGCAGGATATGCATGTCTTTTACAATACTGTCATAGTGATGTTCTGGCTTTCACACCCTTCCTGAGTTTGTGGTTAGTTAGCTTGAGCCTGTCATTTTCTTCATTCAGCATATCAATGGCACTTAGAAGAACCTAAAATGAGGGTCTAAAATTTTTTTTCAGCAAACATCATAGTCAATAGTGAGATACTGAAAGTTTTCCCCATAGGATCAGATTTGAAACTAGAATGCTCACCATCACCACATCAATGTAACATTGTATTAGAGGTTCTAACCTTCATAATAAGGCAAGAAAAAATAAAGGATTGGAAAAAAGAAAACCCTGTCATTCACAGATGACATAGGAAATCCAAAAGAATCCATACAGAAACTATTAGAATTAATAGGTAAATTTAGTATGATCCCTGAATATTTAAAAATACATTGAACTTTTATATACTAGTAACATCCAATCAGAAAATGAGATATATTTTTTACAGATGTATTTATTTATTATTATAGAGAAAAAGCATGAGCAGAGGGAGGTCCAGAGGGAGAAGGAGAAAATCTCCAGCAGACTCTTCCCTTTGCACGGAGTCTGACCTGGGGATCCATCTCAGGACTCTGAGATCATGACCTGAGCCAAAACCAAGAGTCAGACACTTAACCAACTGAGCCACTCACGTGCCCCAAAAATAAGATTTTTAAAAAAAAATTTATAATTACATAAAATACCCAGAAAAATATCTGACAAGAGATGTACGAGATTGCTAAAATTAAAAGTTCAAAACATCTTTGAGAGTGACACAAGTAAAAATGGAGTAGGAACCTCTGGGGCAAGCAAACTCTCCCCAGAAACACCAAAAAACCCTGTCAGAATCAACCTTACAGAACTCTGGAAGGTAGTGAAAGGCTTATAGCAACCAAGTGAATGCTTAACCAGGAAAAAAGCCACTGTAACAAGGCAAGAGAATTTTGAGGTGTTTTCATTTAGTCTTGCCCACTCTCTCCCTGGCATGGTGCCAGTCTCAAAGACGGCATATTGTATTCCCAGTGTGTGTACCTGGTTCCAGAGGGAACAGAATGGACTTTGTTCCCAAGGAATTATGTTTGTCTGTTTTGGCCTGACTAGAGTTTTCCTGAAGGACTGACGTAAGGGTCTTACTTTTGTTTCCCTATTTCAAAATTCTATGAGGGCAGAGTAGCTTATGCAGAGAACATTCTTTGAAGATATTGAAAGACAAATGAACAAGCTGCCGCCCCCTGGGGTGAATATAGCTGTTGGAGCAAACAACAGACACAATAAAAACCTGGGAGGAAAAGCCAGGGAAATTTGCGGGGGAACAGGGGTCTTGAAAAGCTCTCATGTGTACCGGGGAAGCTCGAAATCCACACACATGTCCAGGGCAGAATGTATGCTCGGAAAAGACCTGAGAAGAGCATAAGCATTCATCTCTGGCTGGTCCTTAGCCTCAGTGCAGGTAGGAAGTGAAGGCCACGAAAGAAATGTAAATGGCCTAGTTAAGTACTGAAGGAGTTATTGCAACCCAGAGCCTATCTGGAGAGACCTAGAGAGTAATTTCCTTTCCTTTTCTTTTTTTCCATAATATTCAAGGTGTCCAGTTTTCAACAAAAAAATTATGAAGCATGCAAAGAAACAAGAAAGTATGGCCCACTCACAGGGATAGAAAAGGTGGACGTCAATAAAGAGATAGAAATGATAAAAGGAAGCAAATAGGAATTCCAGAGCTGAAATGTACAATAACTAAAATGAAAAATCCACTAGAGATTTCAACAGCTGATTTGAGCAGACAGAGAAAAGAATCAAGAATAGGTGAAATGAAATGATCCAGTCTGAGGGCAGAAGAAAAAAATATGAGGAAAATGAACAGAGCCTAAGAGACCTGTGAGACACCGTCAAGCATACTAACAGATGCACAATGGGAGTCCCAAGAAGTACAGGAGAGAGAGGGGCAGAAAGAATATTTGAAGAATTAATGGCTGACCCCTCAAATTTGAAAAAGACATGATACTACACATCCAAGAAGCTCAACAAACTTCAAGTAGGATAAACTCAAAGAGATCCACATTGAGACACAATCAAATTGCTGAAAGCAAAGATAAAGCATCTTGAAAGCAGCAAGAGAGAAGCGAATCATAATGTGCAAGGGATAATCAATAACTATTAATAGCTGATTTTTAATCAGAAACCATGGAGGCCAGAGGCAGTGCAATGACATAATTAAAGAGCTAGGGAAAAAAAACAACCTGTCACCCATGAATTTTACATTCAGCAAAATGAATCCTTCAAGAATATGGAAGGAATTAAGACATTCCCAGATAAAAGCTGATGGAGTTCTTTGCTAGTAGATCTGCTCTGTAAGAAATGCTAAAGGGATCATTTCAGGCTGAAATGAAAGGACATTAGACAACCTACATGCAAAGTACTGAATCTGGAACCTTACCCTATACAGTACACAAACATTAACTGAAAACAGATCAAAGACCTAAAACTATAAAACTCTTAGAAAACTTAGGGAGAAGTCTTCATAACTGTGCATTTAGCAATGGTTTCTGAAATATGATACTGAAGGCACAAGCAACAAAAGAAAAAATAGATAAACTGGACTTCATCAAAATTTAAAACTTTTGTGCATCAAAGGACACTATCAAGAGAGTGAAAAGACAACCCATAGAATGGGAAAAAATACTTGCAAAAAATATATATATCCAGGGGCACCCGGGTGGCTTAGTCGGTTAAGTGTCTGCCTTCAGCTCGGGTTATGAACCCAGGGTCCTGGGATCAAGTCCTGCATTGGGGTCCCTGCTTCTCCCTCTGCCTCTGCCTCTCTCTCTGTCTCTCATGAATAAATAAAATCTTAAAAAAAATATATATATATATATATCATAGAATGGGAGAAAATATTTGCCAAATATATACATAAAGGGTCTACTATCCAGAACATATAAAGAACTCTTACAACTCAGCAATCAAAAGATAAACAACTCAACTTACAAATGGGCAAAGTGCTGGTGGAAATGTAAAATGGTGCAGCTGTTGTGGAAACAGAAGAGCAGTTCCTCAAGAAGTTAAACATAGAATTACCATAGGATCCAGCAATTCCACTTCTGGGTACACAGTCAAAAGAACTGAAAACAAGGATTCAAACAGATTTTTGTTCACCAGTGTTCCTAGTATCATTATTCACAATAGCCGAAAGGGGGAAGCCACCCAAATGTTCATCAATGGATGAATGGATATACAAAATATAATACAGTCATACAATGAAATATTCAGACATAAAAATGTATGAAATATCAATACATTCTACAACATGGATGATCCTTGAAAACATCCTAAGTGAAAGAAGCCAGACACAAAAGGCTATATATTGCATGATTCCATTTACATGAAATATTTAGACCAGATAAATCCATAGACAAAAAGCAGATCAAAGAGCTGTGTGGAGAGAAGAATGGAGAGTAACTGCTTAACGGGTACAGGGTTTTTGCTTGGGGTAATGAAAAAGTTCTGGAACTAAATGGGAAGAAATCAGAGAGGGAGACAAACCATGAGAGACTCTTAACTACAGGAAACAAACTGAGGGTTGCTGGAGGGGAGGTGGGTGGTGGGATGTGGTAACTGGGTGACAGGAATTAAACATGGCACGTGATGTGACGAGCACTGGGTGTTACACGCAACTGATGAATTACTGAACTTTACATCTGAAACTAATGATGTACTATATGTTGGCTAATTAAATTTAAATAAAAATCTTTCAAAAACAATTTTAAAAAATTCTGGAACTTGATAGTGGTGATGGTTTCCCTGCATCTTGGATGTACTTCATACTACTACATTACTTTAAAATAGTTAAAATGCTAAGTATTATGTGTATTTTTCTCAATTTTGTTTATTTAATCGGTAATAATAGTCTCAAAAATCTTTCATCAGGTATTTGATTCCCTTGTGAAACTTTTGGTCTTTGAGCTTGAATGTGGAGCTTTACTCCATCAATAATACAATTTTCTTGTTGTACTGCATTCTTAAGTTCTGAAGAAAACTGAGTCCAATCCATACCTCTGTGAAATCCAGTCTCTTTGTCAAAAGGTACAGTGCACTTTCATACATGGCCAAACTGTGCAAAGTGTTCTTTCAGTTCACTCAAGGCCAAGGACTTTTCCTGACAAAAGCCGCAGGGGTCTAGTCCTTGTCGCAGAGCCCTAGGGCCCCTCACTGCCAAAGTCACCATTTTCATTGTGTGTATTTTACAATGAAAATTATTATAGAGATCAGTAAAGACTGAATAAATGTAAGGTTATATAATATTCATAGATTGGAAGTTTCAATAAAGATATCAGTGCTTCCTAAGTTGATCAATAGATTCAATGTAATCACAGGCAAAACCCCAGTGGGTATTTTGTGAAAAATGTCAAATTGACCCTAAAATGTACATGGAATTGCAAAGGATAGCAAATATAATCTTGAAGTAAAAGAGCAAAGTCGGAGATCCTACACTAATAGATATCAAGACACTGTGAAGATACAATAATCTTTAAGACAGTGTGGCGTTGGAGCAAGGAGGGACAGTCTGATGTTATGCATTTTCTATATCCACTCCCCACATTAGAAAATGAAATTGACTCGAGTGGAGAAACTGAAGAAAGCAGGTGAACTTAAGAGACTAGAGAGGGGCGCCTGGCTGGCTCAGTCAGTAAAGCGTGGGACTCTTTATCTCAGGGTCATGAGTTTGAGCTCCATGTTGGATGTAGAGATTACTTAAAAATAAAATCTTAAAAAATTTAAATTTTAAAAAAAGGGACTAGAGAAACATGTATTTTGGAAGTGATAAAGTGTATTAAGAGGTGAAAGCCTAAAGAGTTACATGCATGGCCATGCATGTGCTTCCATTTCCTGTGAATACCTTATTTCCCATGTGAAAGAAAATAAAGAGAAATGATTAAAGTGTTGTTCATTCTGGAGAGCTTTACCATGCTCCTTCAAGGAACACATTCCGCTGGAGGGAATAATGCTAGAAGGAACTAAACTGGAGGAAGAGCAGTGTTACGGACTGAACTGTGTCCCCACCCCCACCCCCAACTTCTTAGGTTGATGCCCTAATGTTCAATGTGACTGTATTTGGAGATAAGGTCTTTAAAGAGGTAATTAAGGCTAAATGAGATCATAAGAGCGAAGGCTTAACCCAATAAGATTGGTGTCCTTATCAGAATAGAGATACCAGAAGTGCCCTTGCACAAATAAAGACCATGTGAGGAAAGCAGTGAGAATGGTGGCAGAGGAGAAAGGCCTCAGGAAAAACCAAACTGCTGGCATCTTGATCTTGAACTTCCAGTCTCCAGAACAGTGAGAAAAGAAATAGCTGTCATTTAAGCCACCCAGCCAGTGGTATTTTGTAATTGCAGCCGTAGGGAACTAATACTTGACAACAAATCTTTAAAGGAAATTTTATTTGTTTTTTAAAGTTTTTATTTATTTAAGTAATCCCTACACCCAACGTGGGACCTGAACTCACAATCCCGAGGTTAAGATTCATGTGTTCTTCCAACCGAGTCAGGCGGGCACCACTAAAGGAAATTTTAGATCATGGAGACAGAATGATCACTGTTGCGAATAAGAGATCATGACCATGACAAGAGCAGAAAAATCACATTCAAAAATGCAATTTCCGGGGCACCTTGGGTGAGTCAGTCAGTTAAGCAACCAATTCTTGATTTTGGCTCAGGCAATGATCTCAGGGTTGTGAGATCAAGCCCCACATCAGGCTCGTTCTCATGGGGGGAGTCTGCTTGGCATTCTCTCTCCCTCTGCCCCTCCCCCCATTCTCTTTCTCTCCCTTCTAAAATAAATAAAAACATCTTTTTAAAAAAATGCAATTTCCCGGGGTGCCTGGGTGGCGCAGTCGTTAAGCGTCTGCCTTCGGCTCAGGGCATGATCCCCGCGCTGTGGGATCAAGCCCCATATCAGGCTCCTCTGCTAGGAGCCTGCTTCTTCCTCTCCCACTCCCCCTGCTTGTGTTCCCTCTCTCGCTGGCTGTCTCTCTCTCTGTCAAATAAATAAATAAATAAATACAATCTTTAAAAAAAATGCAATTTCCAGCATAGTCTAGGGTTATCAGAAGCTGCATAACACAAGCAAAGGGAATGTAATACTTGTCCATTTTTAGTTCCTTGCCATGCTTTGTCAATACTTTCAGAAGACAATTCATGACCATTCTCTTGTGAGACTCATTGCCAAGGAAAGCTGATTACCCACCAGCTTCTTGGACCCAGACATGGATAAACCTTAGACATTTATTGTTCCACTCCTTCTCGAGCTCATTCTGGTTCACCTTCATCCACCGCTGAACAGCAACAGTGACTACAACCTCCCTATCCCCCTTCTCATCTCCAACCTCACTCAGGAGACGCTGCAATTTCAGTAACCACATTTAAAAACTTGCCTTGTTTATTTTACTGTTGCTGAGTGTTATTTGCCTCCATTATGTGTCTTTAACATATCATTTCACTGTTCATTTACATTACAATATGCAATTGTTGAAGTTAAGAGGAAAACATTGTATCCTATGTTACTGCACAAATAAACTCATTAATGAGTTAATTAAGTGTTAAACAATTAAGTAACTGGTGTTTTAAAGGCTTTACGTTAAGCAGAAAAACCTGCTTCATTGTTATATATTTTTTTCTAGAGTGTTTTAAGCACTGAGGGAAATTGGTTGGGGTTTTTAGACATGCTGGAAATACGTTATTATTTTTTTTTTCATTCAAAATAATGACATACAGGGAGGGAAAAATAAAACAAGACAAAATCAGAAAGGGAGAGTCTTAACCATAGGAAACAAACTGAAGGTTGCTGGAGAGGAGGGGGTTGGGGGACTGGGTAACTGGGTGATGGGCATTAAGGAGGGCACGGGATGTAATGAGCACTGGGTGTTATATACAACTGATGAATCACTGAATTCTACCTCTGAAACTAATAATATATTATATGTTAATTAATTGAATTTAAATAAAATAAAATAAAATGACATACAAAAATAAAATAAAATAATGACTTACAGACTCCCACTACCTAAAAATTCACTATTCAACATGTTTTTAGGAATGGATTCCTAAAAATCCTGAGGGATGCCTGAACTCAGATAAAAGGTACTAGGAAGAATAAAGTCATATAGTTATCATATTGTTATATAGTTAATGCTGCATCCCATTAGAAGACACCTATGATTAACCATAAGTGATGCTGAGAACCCCTAGATTAGGGTGGTGACATATGATCCCCCGATTTACAATTAATACTTTCCCTCTTGAAACTAGAAAGTAATCTCTGTTGTTTTAATAGTTGCCTTAAATGGTAAAAATTAGACTTCTTGAGTACTCTCATTTTGGGTAGCATCACAAAATAATGAATTATCATCGATTCAGTGTGTTCAATACAGTCATTCTTTCAGTTGTTCAGAATGTCATAACTTTGTTCAGTAGGGACACCTTCATATGGGCTTCGGGGTCCTTTTGTTATGACATTTTCTTCTACAGCTTGCTTTCTTGCTTGCTTGCTTTTTTTTTTTTTTTCTTTTTTTTTTTTTTTTTTTAAGCAGGCTCCATGCCCAGTGTGGAGCCCAACGTGGGACTTGAACTCACAACCTTGGTATCAAGACCTGAGCTGAGATCAAGAGTTGGACACTCGACTGACTGAGCCACCCAGGCACCCCACTTCTATAGCTTTCTTGGGTTTTGTGTTGTTGTTGTTTTTTAAGATTTTATTTATTTACTTGACAGAGAGACAGCTAGAGAGAGGCGGGACACAAACAGGGGGAGTGGGAGAGGAAGAAGCAGGCTCCCTGCAGAGAGCCCGATGCGGGCTCGATCCCAGGACCCTGGGATCACGCCCTGAGCTGAAGGCAGACACTTAACAACTGAGCCACCCAGGTGCCCCGCTTTCTTGTTTTTAACATAAAAACACATCCCAGGCACACCTTGAAAAATGTTGGCTTTAAACCTGGACCCAGCAGTTTCTTAAAGAAACCATGCTTTGCTTTGTTTTTTGTTTCTTTTGTCTTCCATTGTTACCCTTTAAAAAAATTTTAAGTTGAAGAATAGTTGACATAGAATATTGTATTCGTTTTAAGTGTACAACAAAGTGATTCAATATTTATAAACATTACGAAATGGTCACCACAATAAATCTATTACCATCTGTCACCATACAAAGTTGCTACAATATTATTTATTATATTCCCTGTGCTGTACAAGGCCATGCTTTGCTTTAATGCGGAATGGTATTAGAGATCACAACAAAGGCACTAGGGCTGCTCATTGCTTCTAACCCATTTCCATGGACAGAAACAGAAAAACACATATTTGAAAACTCATGAGTTCATTCTGATTTTTCATTTTTCACATTATTACGTTTTCACTTAGCTTCTTTGGTGATACAATATCTTTTATACTAAAATTTATTATTTACATTAGTAATATAATTACTTATGTCCTTTAGCCTATTTATAAGAAAAAAACATATTTTCAAAATTCCATTACTGATAATACCACAAACAATAGAACTTCTGAAAGAAGTTTAAAATTTAAGAGAGTTTAATATTTAAGGACTTAAAGTTCAAACTGTAGGGAGTGCCTGGCTGGCTCAGTCGGTAGAGCACGTGACTCTTCATCTCAGGGTTGGTGGGTTCAAGCCCCGCGTTGGGCATGGAGCCTACTTAAAAAAAAAAAAAATTACAACCTTTAAAAATAAATAAACAAAAATAAAAGTTTAAAATTATAGCTGGATGGGCACCTGGGTGGCTCAGTCATTAATCATCTGCCTTCAACTCAGGTCATGATCCCAGAGTCCTGGGATTGAGCCCCGAGTCAGGCTACCTGTTCAGTGGGAAGCCTGCTTCTCCCTCTCCCTCTGCTTGTGTTCCCTCTCTCGCTGTCTCTCTCTGTGTCAAATAAATTAAATCTTTTTAAAAAATAAAATAAAATAAAATTATAGCTGGGGTTTATTTTGCCCTTAGAGTACATCCCCTTTAGGGTTGTAGTCTTTGGAATCCTTTCTTTCTGTGATTATGGTGCCAAGACGATATGGTTCGATTTATTTATTCTCAAATTAAAATAATTTTTAAAATTTCTTTTCTTTTCTTTTTTTAAAAGATTTAATTTATTTGTCAGAGAGAGAGAGCACAAGTGGGGGGAGCAGCAGGCAAAGGAAGAAGCCGGCTCCCTGCTGAGCAAGCAGCCCCATGCAGGATTTGATCCCAGGACCCTGACATCATGACCCGAGCTGAAGGCAGACGCTTAACTGAATGAGCCACAGAGGCATCCCCAAAATTTCTCTTATTTTTTGATTAGGTAGTGGAATTATGTGATTCAAAGTACACATAGAGGAATATTAAAGTACACGTAGTCTTCTTTCTGTCCTTCCCTCAACTTCTTTCCCATTTTTATTGTTTTCTTGTTTATTCTAGTAGTGCTTCTTTTCACAAATATAAGCAAATACACCTTTCTTATTTCCTCCCCACCCGCACTGTCTCTCATACGAAACATAGCATATTACATATAACTGTTTGGCACTTTGCTTTTTTTCACTTAACAAAGCATACTGGAGATCTTTCTACATCTATACATAGAGCAACTGATGATTTTAATAGTCGAACAGAATGTTTTATTAACTTGGACCAGCACACAAACCAGAATGTGTTTATAATATAAAATTTCTGGGGGCACCTAGGTGGCTCAGTCATTTGGGTGTCTGACTCCTTGTTTTGGCTCAGGTCATGATCTCAGGGCAGTGGGATCGAGTCCCACATGGGGCTCCACACTCAACGTGGAGTCTGCCTGAGATCCTTTCCACTCCACCCCCTCCCTCCCCCTCTGCTCCTTACCCTGCTCATGCTCTCTCTCTCAAATAAATTAATAAATAAAACCTTCAAAAAAAAGTCTTTATAAAATTTCTGATCAGACATCCTTAAAGTGTATATCTATTCCCAAACTTATTTCTCAATCTTTTAAAAAATTGACTATGTATACACAAATTATAATTTAATTTATACAATTCTCTAGAACTCATATATGTGTATATTTCATATTTTTATTCAATCCATAACTATGGATAAATTTATCTACCCATAAATAACAAATGCCATCAAAAGACAAGGCCCCTTCTTTTTAACCTTAACCACAATACCCTTATCACAACTAAAAACTTTAACAGTAACTCCTAGTATCATCAAATGTCCAGTCAGTGATTGAGCCCCAATTGTCTCATAAGGGCCATAGTTGTTTTTTTTTTTAATCTTTTTTAAAAACTATGATCCAAATAAGGTCTGTACACTATGATTGGTTTATTTATTTATTTATTTGAGAGAGAGTGCACAAGCAGGGAGGGGGAGGGGTGGAAGGAGAAAGAGAGAGAGAATATCAAGTAGACTCCCTGCTGAGCACAGAGAGGATGCAGGGCTCCATCTCACGACCCTGAGATCATGAGCTGAGCCAAAATTAAGAGTTGGCCGCTTAACTGACTAAGCCACCCAGGCACCCCAGTGAACGTGTCTTTTAAAATCTTTTGTGGGGGGGCGCCTGGGTGGCACAGCAGTTAAGCGTCTGCCTTCAGCTCAGGGCATGATCCCGGCGTTGTGGGATCGAGCCCCACATCAGGCTCCTCCGCTGGGAGCCTGCTTCTTCCTCTCCCACTCCCCCTGCTTGTGTTCCCTCTCTCGCTGGCTGTCTCTATCTCTGTCGAATAAATAAAATCTTTTTTTAAAAAATCTTTTGTGGGGGGTCTGCCTGGGTGGCTCAGTCAGTTAAGTGTCTGCCTTCTGGTCAGATCATGATCCCAGGGTCCTGGGATCGAGCCCATGTCAGGCTCCTGGCTTAGCGGGGAGCCTGCTTCTCCCTCTCCCATCTGCTTGTGTGCGCTCTCTCTCTCTCTCGCTATCTCTCTCTCTTAAATAAATAAAATCTTTAAAAAATAACATAAAATCTTTTAGGGGGTGCCTTACTGGTTCCATTGGAAGTCTGCCATTCTTGAACTTCGAGCCCCATGTTGGGTGTAGAGATTACTAAAAAAATAAATAAACTTAAAAAAATATCGTTTAAACTACAGGTTTCCCTCCCTCCCTTTTGTCCTTTTACAATTATTTTCATGAAGAAAATGGGGTGTGTTTGTTCCTTAGAATTTCTTGAAGTCTCAATTTTGCTGACTACCTCACTGTGGCATGGTTTAACATGTTTCCCTGCCCTCTGCATTTCCTGAGATTCAGTAGTTATATTTTGAGGTTTGATCACATTCAGTTCAATATTTTGGGCCAGACTAATTCATAGGTGGTGGTGGTGTTTTCCATAAGAATCACATATGGTCTGGTTGTTTCTTTTTTGTGGTGTTTGCAGCCACTGATGCCCAATGCCTAGAGTCATTGTTCATTCATGGTTCCTTTACTTGTTCTTTTTTAAATTGTGGTAAAATATAGTTAACATAAGGTTTACCATTTAAACCATTTTCAATTGTACAGTTCAGAGGCAACAAAGACGTTCACACTGCTGCGCAACCATCACCACCATCCGTCTGCAGAACCTCTATCATCTTCCCAAATTGAAACTTGGTACCCATGAAACAACAACTCTCCATTTCCCCCTCTCCTCCGCCCCTGGCCACCACCATTCTACTTCCTGTCTCTATGTAGTTGGCTGTTCTAAATCCCGCATAGAAATGGAATCAAACAGTATCTTTCCTTTTGTGACTAGCTTATTTCACTTAGCATAATGTCTTCAAGGGTCACCCATGTTGCAGCACGTGTCAGGATCTCCTAACTTTTTAAGGCTGACTAACATTCTATTGTATGTAAATATCACATTTTGTTTATCCATTCATTTATCGGTGGACACTTGCTGCAGACATGGTGATGTTTCCTGATGAATCAATCTAAAATTACAAGGCAAAGCAGTGCCAATATACGAAACATATACTGCAGCAAAATCATCAAAGTCGTTGAATCGCAGGTAATGTCAAGCTGCTGTATACACTTTCTGTGCTATCAAAAGTTAAGACAAAAAGCAAGATCTCCATCCCCACATGGACTTGCAGCACACATATTTTTTGAGCTCAAGCTACAGTTCCAGCAGTGTTTTTCAAACCTCAATACAAGTGCAGAGAAAATTTCTGTATTTCATTTAATTGTGCAATTGAGGAGTTTCCACCTAACCTTCATTTGGATGTGATTAATCCACAATGTAATGACATGATAAAAGGTAAGTATCAAGGGAAGAATATAAAAGAATTCCATAAATGCCTTTCAAGGTGATGAATATGCTCAATTAAAATTACATGGTATTGGATTAATATCAGCATTTGGCAGTACTATCTGTATGAAGACATTTTCAAAGATGAAATACGTAAAAACTCATTACAGGTCAGCATTAACAAATAAACATTTGCAATTGGTTTTGATGACAGGGAACACTAAATTTGTACCCCAATTAAGCAGCAGACCTGTATTACAGAAAAAAAAATTGTTCTCAATCATTATACTTTGAGTTTTGTCAATAAAAAATTGTGGAAATTTAATTTTTATGCACTTATATAATATCCTTGATTTTGCTTCTTGACGTGCAAAGCTCAATATTACTATCTGATCTTTTATAACATGAGTTTGCTAACCCCTGGTGTAGAAAAACACTGTACAAGTACAGCCAGCTGCTTCTAGCCATTCAAATAAAACCCTTGATCCACTCCCAAGTTCTTCTACTCCTGTCTTCCACTCAGTAAATGGTCTCTTATTCAATTACTCAAGCCAAAACTCTAGCGGTCTTCCTTGATTTTTTACTTTCCCTCAATCTCTATATTAATCTGTTAGAATGTCCTGTGTCAGTCCTTCCTCCAAATGTAATAGCTTTAATCCATCTACTTCTCTCCATATCTGCTGCTTTTATCCATCTCTTGTCTGCCCGACCGAAATAGTCTAAATTTATTTCCCTGTTTCCACTCTTGCCCCCTAATGATTCAATATTCCCTCTGTAGCAAGAGGAATCTCTTTAAAATGTTAAAAGATCATTGCTCCCCTACTTTAAACTCTTTATTGCCTCCCCATTGCATTTTGAATGAAATCCAAATGCCTTGATACGATCTGAAAGGCTCTATAGAACCCAGCCCCAGCCTACCTCTTCAATCACATCTGCAATGGACTAAATATTTGTGTTCCCCCAAAATTCATACATTGAAATCCTAACCCCCACTGTGATAGTATTAGGAGGTGTGGCTTTGGGGGGTGATTAGGTCATGAAGGTAGAGCCCCATGAATGGGATTAGTGCTCTTATAGAGACCCCAGAGAGCTTCCTATCTCTTTATACCATGTGAGGACATGGTAAGAAGGTGACCGTCTATGAACCAGGAAGCAGGTCCTCACGACGCTCAATCTGTCAGTGCTTGATCTTGGACTTCCCAGTCTCCAGAACTGTGAGAAATAAATTTCTGTTGTTTATAAGCCACCTAGTCTATGGTATTGTTACAGCAGCCCCAATAGACTAAGACAACATCTCATTCTTCCCCAAGTCCACTGGTTTCCTGGTCACACATACCATTCTCATTTTCTTTCTTGGCCTTTGCATCTGCTAAACACTGTACTGGAATCATCTGCCCTGCCCTACTTTGCATGTCTGGATCTTCTCCTTTGGATACTAAATCAATGTGTACAGTATGCCTTCTTTTTCTGTTATGTTCTACCTTATGACCTGGTTTATTTTCCTTACAGCACTAGAATGTAATCTTATGAAGGCAAGCATTGTCCAGCACGCCTAAAACAGCACCCACATATAATGGGTAATAGTGGATAGTTGGCAAATACCTACTAAGTAAAGGCAATGCCAAGAAATTTTCCTGACACAGAGAAATAAGAGCTACAAGAGCTACCAGAGCGCATAGCAGAGGTCCTACCTTGGCCTAATGGTCAGCTTTCTAAAGGAAGCGATGCTTCAGCTGATATCTGAAGAGAATAGGAATTAGCCCATTGAAGACTATTTCTAGGTAGGTAACTATTCTAGGCAGAGATGAGCATGAGGAGCAAAAAAAGCAGAGGCCCAAAGGAGACATGAGAGGCAAGTGCAGTAACTGGGAGCTGGTCTTTGGACTTCATTGAAGAGCAGGAGGGAGCAAAGGAAAGGTTTAAGCTGGAGAGCTAGGGAAACAGTACTTCATGCTTTAGAAAGATCACTCTGGCCACAGTGTGTGGAGTGAGACATAGAGGGAAGCAGAACAGAAGACAACCAGTCAGGAGGCTGCAGTAACAGTAGTGGGAATGAAAGAATGCATCAGTTTGAAATATTGAGGAGGTAGCATTGGTAGGACAGGTATTGGAGGTGAGATACATGCCCAGGAACACTCCCAGATTGCAGTCTTGGACATTTGGGTGGATGGTGGAACTTTTACTAAATCCGGAAACAATGGAGCAGCTGGCTAGAGATGGGGTACAGCATTTTAGATACATTGAGCTTGAGATGTCTATGAAGTACTACATAGCCGGTTTATATATCTGTCTCTTAAAGTGACAATCCTGCTCTTCTCACCGGTGCCGGGTACACAGCAGACCCTATTGGGTTTTTTTGTTTTTAAGTAGTTCCATGCTCAGCCTGGAACCCAATGCAGGGTTTGAACTCACAACCCTGAGATCAAGACCTGAGCTGAGATCCAGAGTCAGACCCTTAAACAACCGAGCCGTTAAGGCGCCCCAGCAGGCCCTGCTGTTGAAGGAAGGAAAGAAGGAGGAAATCTAAGTGGGTCTGGGGGTCAGGAAAATTGGAGATATAAAATGAAGGGTCATCAGTATTTAAATGGTTTTATTCAGAAAAGTGCATAAAAATCACCTAGAAGTGTACAAAGTTAGAAGAGGGTGAAAAGAACCCTGAAGAACTCTAGCATTTATGAGAAAGGTAATAATACCAATGAGTATCCCTCACTTCCCCTTTAGTTGAAAATATTTTTCCCTTCATATGTGACCCAACCTGAGAACACTGATCCCAGTAAAGGTGTGGGGAACTAACAGTCTCACTCATAATAACAGCTAACATTAATTGAGTTTACTGAGGGCAAGGCACCATTCTAAGCATTTTACATGTATTAACTCTTACAGACCTGTGAGCACGATTACGTGTGAACGAGGAACTCCAGACAGAGTGAAGATGCTGGACAGAGGGGATAATTAAAAGAGCAAGGGCTCTGTGAAGGGGGCTAGCCTTAGTCAGGAGTGACATCTCTTCCACTATAAGGAGGAAAGGACAGAGGCAGAGAGGTACTCTTCCAAATTTGTTTAAATCTTTTTTTTTTAAGATTTTTTAATTTATTTATTCAACAGAGATAGAGACAGCCAGCGAGAGAGGGAACACAAGCAGGGGGAGTGGGAGAGGGAAGAAGCAGGCTCATAGAGGAAGAGCCTGATGTGGGGCTCGATCCCATAACGCCGGGATCACGCCCTGAGCCGAAGGCAGACGCCCAACCGCTGTGCCACCCAGGTGCCCCTAAATCTTTTTTTTTTTTTAAAACTGGCTGCTTGGAGTTTATCTTCTACTTCATGCAATGCATATGGTTACAGGTGTCAGGAAGGCTTGCGTGTGGCTTGGATAATAAAGAGTGGGGTTCTCTCAACTTCCTTTTTGGTGTTTTGCTGTTTTGTTATATAAGAACCCAACTGCTTCTGTTTGCTGCAGCCTGCCTAGTCTATGGGGAGGGGTGGAACTCTGATGAGCCTAGCACCTCCTGAAGCCTGGTAGCTGGTGATGGCCACTCAAGACTGGGGCTGGGTGCTGGCTTTGACAGGCTGGCCACCAGGCTGCTTCCAGAGCCAAGTCACAGGTGATTGTGCTGCTGGAGGCCCGAGAGATTCCAAGCAATCTGGGGACTCCAACACATGGACTTCCCAAAAGAGAAGTATGCCCACCAGTGACCTGGGTTGGCCCTGGGGAGACTAGGGTGGTGAGGGATGGCTTCCCCAGGATACTCTGCACTTCCGCAGAAGCTGTTACTGGAAGTGGAACCCAGGCGGCGTGGGCAATAGTGTGTGTGGCCATAAGCAAGCCACTGGAGGGGATGGCTACCATACTGTTGTTTTTGGGCTGGTGGGAACCTCTGCACGACCCCTCACAGGCCTGGGTGTACGGAAACCTAGATCACAGAGCTCATTTGCAGAGGAAACTGCAGAAGGCGCTCCACAACTGAGGTGGGGCACCAGGTGTAAATCCAGATCTTTCATAATGGAACTTCTTTTCTGTGTAATTCCTAATGCTTCAAAACAAAACCAAAACTCTAACATGGTATTTTAATGGGCTTACAGTAGAAATGACAAAATGCTATGGGGATTAAGGAGAGGGAAAGATTCTGCCTTGAGTTCAGAGGGCAGAGGTATTGGTTGGGCAGGTTCACCATTTCTTGAGCACCTATTAAGTGCCAGGTGTATCTGAGGCTATAAGGATCCCAAAATGGGCAACATGTGGTGATTGTCTGGGGTGGGCCTCTGTTCCTGTGGGATGGCTAGCACCATTCTCCACTCTTCTATCCCAGGACTTCAATTTCCCCTTAAGGATTACATGCCCACTTTGTTGCCTTGATGGAATATATGATTAGGGTGCTCTGGCCAGAGGGCAGACCTGAGACAGAGGGAGAGGGAGAGAATCTCAAGCAGACTCCACGCTGAGCCCGATGTGGGACTTGATCTGATGACCCTGAGATCATGACCTGAGCCGAAACCAAGAGTCAGACTCTCAACTGACTGAGCCACCCAGACGCCCCTCTCCTGGGAAATTTTATCTTGAGATAAGTAACACAAGTAATAAGAATGACTGGATCATCATCACAAAACACAACCAGAAAAGACTCCCCAGGAGTTTCTGTTCCCTGGACCCCCAAAGCTTATCCTTACCCAGGTCTTATCCTTCCAAAGGCTGGTCCTTCACCCCTTCCTTCCATTTCAGGAGCCCACATACTTCCATAGATTCCTGTTTCGATAAGGTTAGTCAGGGCCAGCTTTCCTTGCTTGCAACCAAAGGATCCTGCTCAAGGGATAGACAGGCACATCTCACTTTATTGTGCTTCCCTTCAATGCACTTTGCAGATATTGCAGGGTTTTGTTTTGGTTGTGTTTGTTTGTTTACAAACTAAAGGTTTACAGCAAGTCTATTGAAGGTCTGCAATTGAAGGTTTGGAGCAAGTCTATTGGCACCATTTTTCTTTTTCTTTTTTTTTAAAGATTTTATTTATTTATTCGACAGAGACAGAGACAGCCAGCGAGAGAGGGAACACAAGCAGGGGGAGTGGGAGAGGAAGAAGCAGGCTCATAGCGGAGGAGCCTGACGTGGGGCTCGATCCCATAACGCCGGGATCACGCCCTGAGCCGAAGGCAGACGCTTAACCGCTGTGCCACCCAGGCGCCCCTGGCACCATTTTTCTAACAGTATTTGCTCACTCTGTGTCTCTGCATCACATTTTGGTAAATCCTGGAATATTTCAAACTTTTTCATTATGAATGTATTTGTTATGGTGATCTGGGATTACTACTTGGTGAAAGCTCAGATGATCATTAGTATTTTTTAGCAATGAAGTATTTTTTTAAGGTATGTACATTTTTTTTTAAAAGTAGACTCCATGCCTTGTGGAGCTAAATGCAGGGCTTGAACTCACGACCCTGAGATCAAAGACCTGAGCTGACATCAAGAGTCAGACGCTTAACCAACTAAACCACCCAGGTGCCCTGTGGTATATACATTTTCTTTCGACATAATGCCACTGCACACTTAATAGGCTACTGTAAAAACGTAACTTTTACATGCACTGAGAAGCTAAAAAATTCATTTGACTTGCTCTGTTGCAGTGGTCTGGAACTGAACCTGTAATATCTCTGAGACACGTCTGTAGCCACCCGCAGAACACATGCCAAAAGAATGGCAGGTAGGTGGGATTTGGACACTCTCTCCCTGACCCCTTTCCCAATGTGTTCACAGTCCTTACCATGGGGACGGTACCATGGCATGGCTCTTTAGAGAGGCTGACAGATCACAGCTAGAATTTACCTTCTCAGCCCTAAAGTCACATTTTCAGCCAATTCTGGGTACCACACCTAATAACTTTTAAGGAACATGCTTTGGGGAAAGCTATCAATCCTGGCCCTAGTTAAAACTTCAACTAGGCCGCCCACATTGTTGCCATACGCTGGTACACAGAGATCTTTGTGAAATCTTCGCTGACGTATAAGGCCTTCTCTTGGCTTCCTTTATGCCACTACAGTACCCTGTACTGCCCACTAAGATGGACTTATCATACCACATTGTCATTATTTATCTAGCTTTGGTAGTAGCTGTGAACTTTTTGAGTTCAGAGTATAAGGGTCTAGCACAGTGCACTGCACTAAATGTTTATAGAACAAACCAAACAACCACACATACATTATACATAAAGTCAGGGAAGATTATAGGTAAAGATCATGTGAACCAACTTCTTTAAAAATAAAGACAGAGGGGGCGCCTGGGTGGCACAACAGTTAAGCGTCTGCCTTCGGCTCAGGGCGTGATCCTGGCGTTATGGGATCGAGCCCCACATCAGGCTCCTCCGCTATGAGCCTGCTTCTTCCTCTCCCACTCCCCCTGCTTGTGTTCCCTCTCTCGCTGGCTGTCTCTATCTCTGTCAAATAAATAAATAAAAAATCTTAAAAAAAAAAAAAAAAAGACAGAGAACCAGTTAGGAGATACATACCACCCCACAAAAAAACAAAAACTTTCATACTCTGAAAGATAAGGTAACTTACCCGAGATCATTTAGTGGCAGGTCAGGGCCTAGAATCTGGCCCACTGACATCCACGACAGAGTTCTCTGCACCAGCGTGAAACTATCCCCTTTCCCCCCATCAACATAACCCTGCCACATAAGGAGCACATCCAAGTCTTTGCAACTGTTTTCATGCTGTCTCTCCCACGTTAATTACTCAATCCAGTCCATTGTCAGTTTAGGTTTCAGGGCAAAGTTTATTTGAAGCAATTAAGTAACCTGTGATAATCTCCCCATTCCAGTATCTACTTTTCTATCTCTCAGCAAAGGGCCTATCATGTAAGTGGGATGGAAAGGAAGGGGGTGTGGTCCTACTGTGCAGTTACTCTTCAGCCTTCTGTATATGCTGTCTCAGCCTCTGACAACAGCCACTTGTTCAAGAGTGGTGCTACCCTGAGAGCGTTTTAGGTCAGTGGCCATCTCCTGAATTCACAGGTCACATTCCAATCACTGCGATCAACATATGGGTGATCAGTGGTGGACAAAGGTAAACAAGAGGCACAGGCTATTGAGGGAATACCCTCTATTAAAAAGAGGGTTCAAAGAATAACACATGGAATGTTCAATTTGTTAAAGTGCTCAACTACAACATTAAAAACAGAAGTGTTGGGAAGGTGCAGAGCAAGTTACGATCTGACAGGCTTCTGGAAAGATTGAACAGAAGAAAGTACTCTTAAGAGTACTTAAAAAGAACTCTGCCTAAATCATTTCAGCAATGACAAGGGAGAGGAGAGCATAGACCTTATTAGTATCTTAATTATTAGACCTTGGAATCAAACATCCCTACAATGGAGACCAGCTCCTTTAACACCTCATGGAGACCAATTGAAACATTTATCATTACATCTTTTTGCTCTAACTCTTCTCTCACCAAACAAACTTCTAATCTGAAATCTGGTTTCCTTTATGAAAGGTCTATTACAGGGAAGTGATCAATTTATGTATGACCTGTAAACCGGCTTCCTATGGGGTGGTTAGCAAAAACCTGGAGATGAGAAATCTGAGTTCCCAAAACTGCCAGGTTGACACCCACACTAAGAACAAGATATCCAGAATAGATCTATTTTCTTGGCATGATTACAAGATCCAGGAGAGGGGTGCAATGGTTATGAGGGGAAAGTATAAATCAGCAGCAGTGGCTTTCTTATCCTAGAAATTAGTGTGCGGCCTCAGCAGTCAGTTGTAAGTCCAGTGAGCAGTGGCCCAACCCTGGCCCTTGCATAGGTCCCGATGGCGAAGGAAACAGGCATGGACTCGGAACCGACGGCCACAATGGGGGCAGGCATGCAGGGCTCCAGCATGGGTCTTCATGTGCTCTGTCAGATGGTGCTTCAGCTTGAAGCGCTTATTACAGATACCACAGCCAAAGGGCCGAAGGCTGAAGGTCAGCATGATGTGCCGGTCACGCTTTGGCTTCACTGCAAACCGCTTCCCACACAAACAACCAAAGCGTTTTCCATCTGCAGGGGGTGTACCTCCTAACTTGACAGGCCCATGCACAGCCTGTCCTGCACCACCAGGTCCCCCACCCCCTGACAGGATTTCATTCCCATGAAGATCCACTGGTTTCCAGGATGGACCTCCTCCTCCTCCATACGTTGCCCCTGCTCCTGGGGGCAGCAAGAACCCTAGCTCTCCATTCCCTTCGGTGTCCCCTCCAGGAAACACTTTGGTCTCCTCCTTTGTTCCTCCAGACTGAGTTCCACCTCCTGATATCTCTTCTTTAGGCTCAGAGGGTTCCTGCTTAATGTAGAAGACTTTGGGGGGCAATGCAGTATGAGTAGCAGGTGGCTCAAGTGGTGCACTCTCACCCTCTGAAACCCTGCGGGGAGTAGTGGATATGGGCAGTGGGTGGGATCCATGAGGACAGGGGAAAGCCCCTGATACCCTCTGAGGCTGAGGTGTCTGAGAGGGTACTGCTGACCCCTGGTCCTCCTCCTCATCTTCTTCTTCCTCCTCCTCCTCCTCCTCCTCTTCTTCAACTTGGATCTGTAACACATCTCCCAGTTCACTTCCCTCTCCTAAAACAGGGCTCTCGGTAGAGGTGGAAGACTGCACTGGGGTCTGGAAAGGGGAAGAGCGAATGCACCAGCCCCCTGGAGAGGATGTGGTGGAAAGAAGGGTGTGGTAAGAGGTCGCTCCACGGGTTGAAATTCCACCACCTGAGGTTTCTAGTTCTCTAAGAATCTCTGAGCACTGATCTACTACTTGCCACATCTGGAGGCCACTGGCCACAAGGAGGTGGGCAGGGAGAGCATCCAGTGGCAGACGGAGGCGCCCTGAATAAATGAGCTGGAGCAGCCCCTCGAAGGCATCGGCTTCAATGACGCTGGGCAGAGTGAGACGTGGCGCATCCCCCAGAAGAAGTTTGTCATGGAAGTAAGGAGAGGCAGCAGCCAACACTGCTTTGTGAGCCCTAAGTTCCCGGCCCTGCACCAAGAGGGACACATCACAGAACTTTCCCTCTAGCCTGTGGCGGTTCAGGGCTTCCAGCAGCACCGAGCTATGCTGCGGGAACTCGATCTGGATTGTCCGTGGGGCAGGGTTGCAGGTCGGGGAGGGGGGGACGGGGGGCATTGGCGTCGAGGTATCCATATGGCCGCCTCAGAAAGACAGATCCCAGGGGATCGAATACTGGAGATGAGGGGCTGGGGGCGGACCCCCCGCGGGATGAAGGCTGTGGAGGAAAGACACGGGGGTCACAGAAGCTCTGGATAAGGGCGACCACGTCTCCTCACACAACACCCGCCTCCCCCAACCCAACCTGTGGAAACTTTTCAGTCAGTAGTGGTTTCCGCAGATCAGCCCCGCGCACGCCCCCACCGAGAAAAATACTAAACAACCACAACAAAAGACCAACCAGGGTTTCACTTCCAGGGCCTGTGGAGGAGGATGAGGAGGTCCTTCGAGCCACGCGCCCGACCTCGCCGGCCCCGGACGGCTCCCGCCTGCCGCTCCACTCCTCACGGTGCCCAGAGGGCCCGGCTCCCGGGAAGCCGCGGCCGCCGGGTGAGCGGGAGCGCCGGCCGGCAGGCCCTTCCCGCCGCCACGCCCCCGCCGGTACACACGCGGCAAGGGCCCGGAACGCTTCTGCAGACACCGCTCAATCCCGGGCCGGAAGCCACCGCCTTCCCGCCGGACGCCAACGCCAGGTGCGGTGGGCGGTGCCAGAGCCGCAGCCAATCGGAAGGCGGTAACCTACAAGCCTCGTGTTGATTGGTTGCGCGAGCGAGAAGGCTGAGCTGGTCGGAGGTCTCTGGCCCTCGCGCGGCGGCGGATGGGGTGGCCGCCCCTGCGGGAGGACGGCGACCCAGGCCTCAAGAAACCATAGCCCGGAGGGAGGGGGCGACCCGTTAGCCCTGCGGGTGATTAAATGTAGCGCCCTCCCCCTGCTAGGTGCTGGGAAGGCGAGATTAAGTGGGCACCTATTGTGTGGGCCAGCCATTGTCCACATCACCTTGTATCCTCCCCCAGCCCTGCAAGGTAGGTGTTGCCGTGCTGTTTCCTCCGGGGAAACCGAGGCTGGCAAGTGACAGGCCTGAGATTAGAACTCAAGATTTGCTAAGGAACCAAGTTCTTTCCTGCATTCCCTGCGGAGCATTTTAACCAGCAATTAAATAAACCCTATTTCTAGGTAATTACTAAATATATATGTATATGTGTGTCTGTAGATATATACTTGGAATTTCTTAATCAGATGATGTTTCGGTTCCCTGGCCTCTTTACTCATTCGGGTTAAGGGGAGCAGTGGTTAGGGGAGAGCTAGATTGGGTAAGCTTGGCCAGTGCACAGCCCCTGCTCGAAAACTGAATAAATCTCGTCGCTGGGTGGGAGAATGATATTCTGGCGGAGACTCTGGCATCATGCAGGGATATAGTTTCTCCCAGGCTGTCAGCTTCCTGTCAAAAAGCAGGACCCTGCTGGCCCGTCCGAAGGTCCCAGCTTAGGAAAGTCAGCACAGCGATAAAAGAACAATCTCCGTTTATTAAACATGATTTTTCTGTTTCACCACACACTCCAGAAAAAAAGGAAATGGGGCTGGGAGTGGAGAAAAAGGGATAGTGGTGGAGGACAGAGAAGGCTGGGAGTGGGGTGGGACAGGGTGGGGAGGGAGAACGAGAAAACAAAATAAAACAGGTAGGAAGAGCCTCTCCCTACCCTTAGGGTGGTGGAGGGGGAGGGAAGC
>NC_048222.1:28594466-28610743 GCF_002007445.2 Ailuropoda melanoleuca | reverse complement strand
CCCTGCCCCCAGGACAACCCCCCACCCCCATCCTCCTATTTTATTTCTCACCTGCAGTAGAAGTTACATCTTCTGGGATCAGGGAGAAGAGAATCTCACCCCCTGACTCCTAACGGGCCTTCAACCCAGGGAGTCATACCAGGAAACCAGTTCAGAAGAAACAAGTTCCTATCTCACCCCCAACCTAACCCCTTGTATCTTCCCCTACCCAGCCTCCCTCCTCCTTTCTTGGAACCCCCTCCCAGCCCACCCCCAGTCCGAGGTAGGAACTTTGTGTTGAGCGAACAAGGGGAGGCAGTACAGCAAAACCTCATTAATCCAAACTCCCATGGATTTGGACTTTTTTCATAATTTGAACAAAAACTGGGCTTGAGTTTTCCTTTAGCTCTGAAGAAAGGGTGTGCTAAGCAAATTAATAGTGGAAATGCGTCTGTAGGAGGGTACCAGCCAACAGACTTTTGAATCCTCTCTATTCATTAACACATGCTCCCTGAGGGCCTCGAGTGGAAAAGCCTTGTTCTTCGAGTCCTACTTACTGTATGTATTTTGAAGACATGCATTTCATTAAATAGACACTGCCATTCAGTTTTGTCACTTGTTCAGAGTGGTCATCTTATTGAATATAACATTCCAAATTAGAGAGGTTTAACTGTACTGGGGGGTGGAAGGACAAAGGATTCAGGGAAGTGATGGGGGACGGTAAAAACATTGTGGGAGGGCTGCCTCTCTCTTGTGCTAAAGGCAGAAATGACTAGGAGTGTCTGCAGAGGCACAGCATGCCCCGATCCCTGTGTCCCCAGGAAGCAAAACTGCTTCATTCCTTTCCACCCCCATGTTCCTTTCAACCCCTCTCCCTGGGATCCCAGTCATGGGGAGAGGTCTACCAGACCCTACTCCCACCCCTGGACCAGCTAGCTCCTGCCTCCTGCCTCCTGCCCTCGGCTCTGGCTTCTGTTCCTCTGCTAGGAGAGAAGAAAGCCACCTATATTACACTTCCGGTCGCTCACTTGGTTTTTTAAAATACAGGCACAAAATTAATTTCTAAGCCAATGGCTGCATTGCAGAGGGGCCAATACCTAAAAGTGATTTAGAAAGTGTCCTAATTATTTCCCAGGCCAAGGGGCATTGAGGCCCATTACATGTAACCATATCTCTGTAGGATACAAAAACATTCCAAGTCGAGGCTCCTGGATCAGCTCTCCCTTCCCAAAGAGCTCAGCTCTGAGAAGGTCACGAAAACCCCAGCCTTAAGCCAAGCCTCCCCCTTAGCCTGCTGAGCATCTCACACACTTTCCCCAAGTCAGCGAGAGAGGAAATTACGTATGGTGGGGGATCCTGAATGTGGCAGGAGAGCAGGGAAGGGGACCTCAGATTCCCTCCTCTCTGCTTGTCTGCTGGCGACAGAACATAGGCATGCCCCCAACACCCCCATGGACCCAAATTTAGAAAGTAGATAAATGAGGGTGCCATTATTCATTTTACAAAAGAATTCACTGCAGGAGTCCTTTAAATGGTGAGGTCCCCTGGTGCCTTTTAGCATCTGTTTACAGATCACTAACTACTTTGACACAGAGGCTGGGCAGGCAGAGTTAAAATTACAGTGTGAGGAGCCACTGCCCACTGCAGCTCAATCCCACAGAAAAGCACCTCAGAAATGATGTCAGTGGCTGACAGGTTCCCATTTACTGGTTTTTAGGTAGGACTGTGCGTCCGGCAAGGCCACTGGGTGGCGGGAGACGGGGAGTGAGCTCTGACAAGAAGAGAGATTATTTAACATGCTGTTCCTGGCATCTCTGCCTGGGAATCCACATGGCTACTGAGCCCATGATCTTATCTAGGAAGACGGCTCACCCCATTTCCAACTCCCACGCCACATGGGCCAGTCTGTGTCCTAACATCTGTCAAGGCTCCTTTTTTGTTCCTTCTTGTTCCACTCACCCTGCCTAGTGTCCTGACATCCTGAGCGGCATTCTTTCCAGTGCCCCTTCCCAAAGTCCTCCTGAGTTAGCTTACCCATTCCTAATTCCCACCCAGTGGGGCCCAACAGGAGCTGCAGATGCCTTCTACCTCGTAGATGGAAGGGAGGAAGAGAGAGGAACAGGTGAGGGGTGGAAGGAGGGGTGGAGAACTGAGGTTAGGGAAGGAAGAGGAAACCCCCACCTACCTGCTGCAGTCAGCACAGCCCCTCTAGCCAGGGTCCCCTAACCCATCATCACTGCCACCCCTTAACAAAACCCACCCTCAACGTCCCAACTCCCAAGGACGCTCTGGTGAAATGGGGGGTGACAGACATACACTGGAGAGGCAGAGGAAGAGGACTGAGAGGAGGCTGGGCGGTGGGTTCTGTCGAAGGAGATGTGGGGATGTGCTGGACCTGTCCAGGGTAAAATGCTTGGTATTGGCAGGGTGTCACTGAACAGTTCTGGGAGCAGCAGGAAGTGCTCTCTTTGGTCAGATGGGTCTGCGCAGGAGATGTCAGGAGGGTAGGGTCCGTGGAAGTTCTCGGGTGTGGAGGGCAGCAGTGAGGGAGGGGGTGGGGAGAGGCTCCAGAGAGTCAGAGGGGAGTGGGCTTCACGACCAACCTGCAGTGGTCCGGAGTCACCTCCCCCTGTGTCCTCCGCCCGTGGTCAAAGCGGAACCAGGAGAATTACCTGATGAGGAGCTGCAGGGGGAGAGAGTGGGGTCATGGGGTCAGGAGCCTTGGCGGTAGTGGTGGGGAAGCCTGGCGGTCAGAGCAAAGGGAGGCGGAGCATGGGTGGGAAAGTGAGCAGAATTGGGGAGAGCAAAGGGTAAGGGTGCAGGAGGGAGGTCCTAAAAGCTGGCTGAGGAGAGAGGGAGGGCAGCGGGGAGCTGGAGAGCTGGACAGGTGTGAGGACCAGAAGGAGGGACAGGCCAGAGGCCTTCCCTGGATTTAAATACTGAGGGAAGGAGAATTTATGGGGTGGGAGGGACCTTCAAGAGCTAAAGAGTCAGAAGAGGAACTGCCCAGGAAACAGGAAAATTGGGGAGCCAAGAGAACAGAGGTGATGGGGGCCATTCAGAGCCTGAGAAGCTAGAACTCATACTGCCCTGTGCTCTATTCCAGCAAACTACAGCCTCTAGCCCTTCTGGCCCAAGAAGGGCTCAGAGGAAGCTGAATTCCCTGATGTGAACAGAGGCAGGCACAGACAGGGCAGGGGTGCCAGGAACTGGGTGGGCTCTGGGGGCAGAGAGACTGAGGTTCTGGCGGATGTTCCAAGACCCAGACAGGAGTGGGAAAGACAGGGCAGGAAGGCATAGGAGTGGGGCTGACACTGCCAGGAGTGACAAAGGCACAGACAATGGGATGAAGATGGGGTCACTGGGGGGGCTGCCAGGAGCAGCCAGTGGACAAACAGAGGACAGTGGGAGACAGATGGCGATGGGGCTGGGTGGCTGGTGCAGTGAGTGCACGAAGGACAGTGGGATGGATGGGGATGGGACACGGAGAAGATAAATGACATTGTAATTTCCACCTGAGCGTCGAGCAGCCTCTTCTTGGGTTCGGGCAGCGGCTCAGGCATGGCGGGGTGGTCCCGGCGCAGCTCCTCCTCCACCAGCATCAGCCTGAAGGGACGGGCTTCAGTGGGGTTAGTGGCGGGCACGGGCTTGGAGCCTGCCAGTGGAACTCCTGATCCTGGGGAACCGCTAGAGCTCTCTGGAAAAGCTTCGGGCGTCCTTCTCCTCTGCCCTCAGAATCCTTCCATTGTTAGGACCCAAAAGACTCCCTGAATTAACCTTCCTCTCTGGGACCCTCACATCTCCCTGCTAAGGACAGCTTTCGGGGCCTCAAAGACCTCTACCACCCAGACACCACCACCCCTCCCCGGCCCTCCAACCTTCCATTCAGGACAGTGCCCTCCCACAGCCCCTCTGTGGCTGAAGGCCTGGCTTCTATGTCCCATTCCGCCTCACTGAACCTAGGACACCTCCAGTGTCTCCCCTGGGATACTCCTAGCCCAAGAGGGGTACCTATGGTCATCATTCCCACCACCTCCCTGCCTTTGATGAAGGTTCTCAAGGTGATTTCTCATCAAGGATATCCATTAGAGCAGTGTTTCGAAATAAGTTTCAACTCAAGCCTTTTTCTTCTAATTAATCTTACTCAAAGCTACATTCAGAGTGGATCAAAATGGGACTGGCTCTGGTTTGAGTGGGGCCTGGGATTCCATCCACTTCTCAGGATAGCTGACCCCCTTGCTAAGACACCTTCTTTGGAGGCCAGGGCTTGGCAATTGAAAATGTGCACACGCTGAAAGAAGGGTCATCACTTTCTAACAGAACATCTTTTCAGGGCTGGAGAGTTTACCCAGGACAGGGATGGCTGGGAGCTACTCTGGCTAGGGATCTCTGCGTGGGTTTGGGGAGAACATCACAGGCTGGATTGAGAATAACCAGTGGGGAGTCCCAGCCCAGGCTGGTGCCAGACACATAGTGATGGACGGTAACAGGCACATTTTCCAAGGGCTTCAGAAGTTACTCTGTTAGGAGAGAAGTTAGGATTTGGAACAGGGACATTTATACACTAGGCAAGAAGTTTCTTCCCATTTGGTGATTGGTGAGTGAGTGGCAATCTCTGGGATCAGGGTCGTGGGCTTTCCTCATGGTGTCCTGAGTTTGGGGCAGGAGGCTGGAGGGGGAGCTCACTGGCTCTTTTCAGCCTCAGGCTCTCCCTTGCTATCCCTCCCCAGGCCGCCCCTCACCTGCCAATGATGCTCTTGATCTGCGAATCCTTCTCCACCTGTTGCTGCCTTAGCCTCTTCTCGCTCTGCTCCAGTCGGGCCTGATACTGCATCAAGATTTTGCTGGTCTGCTCTTCCTGGGACAGCAGCCTCCGCTCATACTCCTCTAGCTTCCGGTTGGACATGTGCAGCCGCTCCTTCAGTGAGTGGATCTCCTCCTCATACTCCTTCACCTGCCCGCCGGGCACACGACCCCGCACTGTGAGGGGTGCCTCACCCCAACCCCACCACCAGTCTCTGTCCCTGCCTACCGTGCAGCCACTGCATGGTGAGGGACATCCCAACTGCCTTCTCCAGCCCTCTCCCTGCCTGCTGATCATACCAGACACGGTGGCTTTTGAGAAAGCCCTACTATGGAGCTAAGGCTGCTTTAAAATGGACCAAGGTCGTATGCTCCCATACCCTGAGAAGTATATACCTGCCCTCACATGTAAATCTGGACACATGAGGACCCACACAAGAACCTAGACAGATTCGGGGCGCCTGGGTGGCACAGCGGTTAAGCGTCTGCCTTCAGCTCAGGGCGTGATCCCGGTGTTCTGGGATGGAGCCCCACATCAGGCTCCTCTGCTAGGAGCCTGTTTCTTCCTCTCCCACTCCCCCTGCTTGTGTTCCCTATCTCGCTGGCTGTCTCTATCTCTGTCAAATAAATAAATAAAATCTTTAAAAAAAAAAAAAAAAGAACCTAGACAGATTCAAGGACACACCTTGAGTGACCGTACCCAGAAATTAAAGATTAAAGTGATTCTTCAATCCAACCAGAGCACATGGGGAAGAGCCAGGAAAAAAAGACAATGGATAAGGAGAGGCTATATGGGATCATGGGTCTGGGCTTCAAACAAGTCCAGGCTGAGAATCCAGGACTGCCTCTCTGTTGATAATGATCCCAGAATTCTGGGGCTAGAAGGGCACAGGAGAGTCATTTTTATCTGCCCTATTGGCTCTAGACCCTAGAGCTGTGTGTGCTATCCAGTACAGTAGCCACTAGCTACGTGTGGTTATTTAAAATGTAAATAAAAACTAAACATTTAATTCCTTAATTGCATCAGCCACATGTGGCCAGTGGTTACCATACTGGATGGTGTAGATCATAGAACATTTCTCATTACCGCAGAAAATTCTACTGGATGGTCCTGGTCTAGAGACTTCCTCAACAAAAATATGTCATCTGAGCCACAGAACAGAAAAAATAATTTGAGAGAATATTTGTTCATTCTCCAAAGAGGATACATACATAATCAACCCCATTCTAGACACAAAGGAGAGATGTTACTTATTACCTAAGGGGGCTACCTTGGGGCATTAGGGCTTAATTCTCTCATGGAACTTGCTACACCAAGTCCATCTAGGTCAGGCACAACACTTTCCTATGCTCAAAGACCACAGCTCCCAAGAAACCTGTCACTTCTCCCCCAAGTTGGGGTCCTACAGTCTTTACATTAACCGAATCCTACAGCCACTCTCTGAAGAAGCAACAGCTTCCCCAAGGAACTTTCTGCTAAGTTATCTGTGTGTGCCCCTGAACTCTTGCTGTCTTCTGCTCCAGCTGAGAGTTTGGTCTTTCCACACATGGGCCAATACATACCACTTTCCAACACCAACCCTCTGTCACCTATGCTGGTGGGACAATGCCTGGCTAAGCTGGACATCATTTGTAGTACAACTGCAGCCCCTCTGCCCCCCACCCAGTTTAGCAGCTCCCACTGCTGGGAGAGCAGCCCTCCCTTTCCTGAGTCGTCCTAGGAGCCAGGGCTTATGTTCTCCCTGGGGAGGAACACGGAAATAAGCTTTAACATAGAATATTTCTTCGCAAACAGTCTATGATGCGTATAAGCCACAAGATAAAGCTGGAAGTTAGTTTTCCAACCGACTGTGTGTGCCCAGCCTCCCCTAGAAGACTGAAGGCTTCTCAAGAAAGGGGATCAGGTTTTTGTTTCTTCTTTCCACTGTAACTACTTGACCCCGGGTGCTTCCCTGAGAAGCGTCTAGAGGCTTCCCTTGTGGGTAATGGGAAGGTCAGGGGCCCACCGTACCCTGTCCAGTCGGCTCTCATCCATCGACTTAGAGTACTCCTTGAGCTTGTACTCTTCTCGCTCGATGTGGGCACTCTCGATGTCAGCTGACAGGTGAGGCATGTTGGAGACCCAGGCCACCGTCCGCTCGGAGGCTGGCATGGTGGGGTTCAGCGTGGATGGCGCCTGAGAATGCTGGGATGGGGCCAGGTGGGGGTGAAGAGAGAGGAAAGGTGGGAGAAGGCAGGGTGCATTTAGGAGGAGAGAGTGCTGCCGGAGGAGATGACCATCCCAGTCTTGTTCCCCTGCTCTGGTGCTGATGCCCTTGTGAATGCTATTTAATGATTTCTCATGTCTCTCCTCTGGAGAGGTGAGCTCCATGAGGGCAATGTTTGTGTGGCGTTCACTGTCAGACCCACAGTGCCTAGAACACGACGTGACACGTAGCAGGGACTCTATATACAATTTGTTTAATGAATGAAAGGAGGCGAGAAAATTATAACTTCAGACCCCAGACTATTCTGCCCCTACCTCCCCAAACCACTTCCTCCTTCCCTCCCTGTTCTTCACCCATTTGGCCTTCCTCCCACCCTCACATACCTGCTTGGTGATGGAGGGCTTGAGCCCCGCACCCCCTCCGCCACCGCTGCCCCCGCTGCCCCCAATGCTGCCCTCTTTGCTGAGGCTCTGTTGCCGTGGACGGGCAGGGCCATAACTCGGCTCCGGTGACTGCAACAGATTCCCACTGGATGGCCGGGGTTTCTGGGCAGCGCTGACCGTCAACTGCTGAGACTTGCCCCTCTGCAATGGAGGCGGTTGACCCCCACCACCCCCGCCACTGCCCCCACCGCCGCTCCCACCTCCGGGCCCTGAGGGGGCAGGCCTCTGGGGACCAATGGTGATCTGGGGAGGGGACAGCATGTGCTGCAGGTTGTCCTGGAGTGAGAGCTGCCGACGGGTGAAGTCAGTGCCAGAGGGTCCAAACTCATCACTGTAGCTGTGGCTGTGAAGGATGGAAGCGGCAGGGGGCTTGGGGACCCCTGAGGAGAGGTCCTCGCTCTTGCTATAGCCATGGAACGGGGCAAAGGTGTCCCCTGGGGGCTCTCCACCTCGGTGGTGGTGATGGTGGTGATGGTGGTGATGGGAGGAAGGTGGGCCGTGACCACCACCCCCTCCATGGCCCCCTGGGGGACCTGGCCCATCAGCAGCCATGTGGAAGAGAGGGTTCTGGAAGGAGAGGGGGATGCGCAGTTGCTGGGCAGGGACACCGTCCGTGGTGACACCCATCTGGCTGAGGCGCATGCCAGCCGCTGTAATGGACGAGCCACTCCCCTGGGAGAGGCGTCCAGCGGGCGCAGGCCGCAGCCCCAAGGCTGCGGTCAGGGAAGCCTGGCTCGAGTGCAGCAGGTCCCCAACAGCCGCCAGGTTGGACACGCTGCTGCTGTTGAGGCGGCCACCGGGCCCGTCGCCCTGCAAATCCAGCATGGAGACACTCTTGTTGACACTCAGCATCTTCTGCTCTGGCTCTGTGATGTCCGAGCTGCTCGTGCAGTATGCTGGCGAGGAACGGGCCAGGGGTGGACGGCTTACATAGAACAGGTCTTTACCCCCACCAGGGGGTGGTGGGGGTGGCTTTTCCTTGGTTGGGGAAGGGAGGCGAGCCATGTCCATAGAGCTGTGGGAAGGGAAAGGGGCATACAGGCAGGAGGTGAGGCCGAGGCCCCTGGCAACTGAGCCTGCTGTGGTCTGGCACAGGCCTTGGGGTGAGAAGTGGGACCCGCAGGGAAGGGTGGGGAGCTGGTGGTGGCAGCTCTGGAGAGGGCTGGCAGGGAGCACGGGAGGGGATACGTGGGAAAAAGGAAAGGAAAAGGCCCCTCCAGGAAGGGATTGACCCAGAGGAGGGGAGATGGGGGCACCAAGAGGAGGGATGAGGGCCAGGTCCGGGCAGATATGGAGGAGATGAGGGTGCATGGAGGAGAAGAGGAGAGGAGGAAGGTGAAGGCCACTGGCATGGGAGCAGGGAGCAGAGAGGAGAGGAGAGGGGGGTGGGGGAGGGGAGAGCCCCTCACCTGTTGAGGCCTCGAGCCATGAAGGACTGAAGGTCGATGGAGCTGGAGAGAGATGGGAAGAGGGGCAAGCACAGATAGAGAGAAGGAGAGAGGTGGGCAGAAGGCGTGGACACATCGAAGGAGAGGCAGGAATGGTGGGATGGGTATGGCGTCATGGAGGGAGACCAGAGCGGAGGGACAAGCAGGGCGGTCAGCAGAGAAGGAGCAGCCGAGGCTGCCACATCGGAACGGATGTTGGAGCTCAGGAGGCCCTGCTAGGGTCCCCAGGTTACTTCTCCCGTGCTGGATCGTGACTGAGCTCTGCTCGGTTCTGGTGGGGGCTGCGGTAGCGCTTATTTACCAACCAGTACAGTGTCGGGTCAGTGTTTGGATACTACACGGCTGGTCCAACATGTCTGGCTGAACCTCGGCTCTGGGACAGGCATGGGCCAGCGAGGGACCAGGCAAATGAGAGCTTGCAGCAGGAAGCCCCAGGCTTACAACAAGCTGGAGCCGGAAGAGCCTCTGCGCACTTCCCGGGGCTGGAGATTCCTGCTCCCTCTGGTCTTAAAAGGCTCTCAGCCTAACCTGTCTCCTTGCCATTTTCTCTGAGACCCTGCCTCTTTTTTCTTTCTTTCAAGCCCTAGAGAGATGCACAGGGGCCCAGTGAAGTGTATCCAGAACAGAAAAGTAGGGGCTCCTAGGGCACAGGTGTGGGGGTCCCAGATACTCACCTGTTGAGGTCCCGCATCATGTAGCCCTGCATCTCAGCCGATGGGCCCCGCAGCACCACAGGCTGAGGCCGGGGCCGCTCACTCTGACGGCTTGGCTGCCTTTGGATGTTGGGGTTCCTCAGAGCGGTGCTAATGTCGTTGAGGAGCCGGGGCAGTGGGCCCAGCTTCAGGAGGGCTTCCTGGAAGGGTGAGGCTGTTACCTGGGGTCTAAGCGCCCAGCTCTAAGAGGGCCCCGGAGGGTGCAGGGGGAAGGGTGTCTGAACTGGGGGAGTGGTAGAGACACACCTGGGGGCAGGGAGGGGAGAAAAATGTGTGCAGGGACTGGTCTCTCAGGCCATGGGAGCTTCTGGAGACATCTCGGGAGGGGGCAGAGGGGTGTCTGCTGACCTTACTGAGCTGGGGCAGCACCTCCCAGAGCAGGGCATGGAGTGTGGAGAGCTCTCGGCCCAAGTCGATGTAACCCTCAAAGCTACTACTGTTGGTCAGTGTGTCCAGGTTGGAGATCTCATACAGGAACTGCTGCATGGAACCCCACTCCAGCTCCAGAAACTCATTCATGAATCCCAGAAAGTCCTCCTTTGAGGTAAACCTGGCCAAGGCATCCAGAAGGTAGAGGTCACACACACAGAAGGCCTCAGGCCCACCCGTCTCAGGGTCTCTGGGGACTCGGGAGACCCTTCGTGCCCACCCCCAGCCCCACCCTTCCCCTGCCTGAGGCTTCCCTCACTTGGAAAAGTTGGCCAGGTTTTGGATGACCTTGGCGATGAGGGTTAGGGTTCGTGAGGTCTGCTCATCTGGGTACTCCTGCATGAGCCCAAAGAGACTGGGCGACATGATGGCTGGACAGAGGAAGCGCAAGAAGAGCGAGGCGCTGATCAGCCTGTCAGCGATGTCCTCCCGGCCCCGCTCTGCGCAGCGCAGTCGCCAGGATGCAAACACCTCCTTCAGCTCCCTCGGGAACACGCTGAGGGGAAGGGGCGGGGAGACAGAGAGAGAGAGAAAGAAAGAGAGAGACCAGGACTGAGCCCCAGAGACCCTCAGCTTCCAGGGAACATGCTGAGGGGGGTGGTAGGAGGTGAGGGTGTGGAAACAGAGTCGGGGAGAGACAGGGAGGGAGGGACTGCAGCAGGAAGACGGGAGGCTGCTGGAAGAAGAGGCCTATGGCAGAGGGAACAGACAGATCAGGGAGAGAGAAATGGAGGGGGAGAGAAGGTGAGGGGAGAGAGACATGCGGGAGAGAGACGGAGGGTGTATGAGAGAGACAAGGAGAGGAGTAGAAGAAAAACAGACACCAGGGAGAGACAGAGATGGGAGAGAGATGGAGGGTCACTTGAGGTACAGGGAGCTCGGACCCCCCAACTCTTCTGGATTCCAGGGAAATGGGGATGGAGGTGCCCCTGCGTGATCCCCACTCCCTGCAATGGCTCAGCGCTCACTCCCCCACCTCCCCGTTCCACTTCAGTGTCCCATTGACACCTTCAACTCTAACTTGTGTAGTGTAAAAGAGAGCTCACCATCGCCCCCACACCTCCATGGAGCTCCTCCTCCTGACTTCCCTGGTTCTGTCAATGAGGCCACAGGTCTCAAACACCAGCCTCATGGCCTCTTGAGTCATCCTTGACTCCCCACAGACAAGCTCCCTTCTTCCCAGTCAGTTGACAACTCCAGCTGATCCCTTCCTCCGAGGGGCCTTCCCAGCGAGGGGCCCCCTTCTCCCCTCCCTGCCACCATCCTGATCCACATCTCATCCAACAACAATCACCTACAACTAGCCTGCACTTTGCTCTCCCTACTCCAGTCACTCCCCGTACACACCACTTAAGGATTAATCTTCTCAATTGTGATACTTCCTGGCACCAGCACCGCTAATGGCATCCCATGACCTACCAGTGAACTCAATCTCCTTAGCCTGGCCGCTGAGGACTTCCAGATTCTAACTCCAACCCCCCCTGTCTGGACCTCTTCTCCTTCCACTCTCCATTATGAGCCACGGGCTCCATTAAACCCAAGCTAACTGCTGGCCCCCAAAAGCTCCTGGGCCGCTCACCTTCACACATGCGCCCATCTCACAGCCTTCTCCTGCAATGTCTCCTTTGCCCACTATATCCGCCTATCAGAACCCAACCCAATCTTCAAAGCCCAGCCCCGGGGACACCTCCTCCGTGAAGCCTTCCCTGCTTATCCCAATCAAAGCTCTGCCTTCTCTGACCTTGTTTCCTGGCGGAACCCTCACTTGGCACTTCACACATACAACAACTGTTCCGTGGCTTTCCGTGTATCTACTCTGTCCCCATTCGTTCCGGGTGAGGCCCTCTAAGGGCAGGGCCAGGCCTCATTCCTCTCTGTCTGCTTTACAGCCCCCAGCACACCACTTTGCCTGTAACCAGTACTCGGTCCTCTTTGCAGATGGACAGATGGATGAACAGATGAACACACGACCCCAGCCCCGGCCCCCACCCAGCGTTCCCAGTCTCACCAGTGGGAGTTGACCACCTTGCACAGGGCCAACTCACAGCACATCCGCAGGTTGGCCTGGTGCTCTGCCAGGCTGGACGCCGTGCACTTGATGGGGTCCACCTCGCAATTCTCCTCAGACTCATACAGAGCACGGATGAATTCCCCTGGGGTGGGGGCACAACAGAGGGTGGTCACACTTGCCAAGGGCAGGGATGGGGGCCGCCTGGGTTGGGGAATCTCGGAATCCCATGTTTGGAGGCTGGAGTCCGGGGACTCATCAAGCTGGGTTGGGGACTCGGAATCCCATGTTTGGAGGCTGGAGTCCGGGGACTCATCAAGCTGAGGAAGGGTGACTTGGGGTCTGGAGCAGCCAGGTTTAGGGTTGGGATACGCATCTGGTAGGTTTGGGAAGAAGACCTGAGGGTGGGCCATACCAATGGCATCCTTGAGGTATTTCTGACCAATCAGTCTCATGTACTCTTCTATGGCTTTAGTGGCGAGCGTGTTCTCGCGGAATATGAGGTGCTCCCGTTCCATGAACCGGTCCACCTCAGACATGGCCATGTCTGAAAGGAAGTCCTGAGACCCGGGAAAATCCAAGGGTCAGCCTCTGTACAACCCAAGCTCATTCTGAAGACAGAAGTGCCCTATCCTTACTATGCCCCCTCCCCAGCAAGTGCCCACTCCTGGGTCACCTACTCCTGAGGGCACAGCACTCACCTTGGCCTTGCCCGTACTCTGCAGAATGTGAACCAGTGCACTGGCCACCTCCTCCTTGCCCTTGACATTCAGGGCGGGCTCCAGTACTGCACACAGCATCCGATAGTGGTTGGTGACATACTCTGCAAACTCCTTATACAGCTCCATGGGCAGGATACTCATCGTCTGGTAACGCGCTTTCAGCCGCACAGCCGGGCAGCCTCCTTTGCCCTTGCCCCCTGAGCCACTCCCCGAGCCCCCGCCTCCTCCTGAGCCCCCCATCCCCCCGGAGCCCCCGCTGCCCGTCGGCAGGGTGACGGGGTACCACTGCTCTGTGAAGTGGCGCCCAGCGAGGGTGGCCACGGGCACAGTCACCAGGCCAACATAGCCCGCCTTGTCCTTCTTGCGCTTTTTGTCTGAGTCACGGTACAGATGTAGCCGCAGGGCGCGGACAGCCGGCAGGTTGTTAAACTCGAAGTGCTCGCCCCAGAAGACGGTGTCCCCTGAGGCCGAGCGGGGCTTGGAGGTGGTGCGCGCGTACAGCATGTCGTCCAGGCAGAGCTCGCAGTAGTACCGCTTCTTGGGGGGCAGCTCCCGAGCCTCTATGATCCACAGCTTCAACACGTTGTCCACCCGGCGGCTGTTGTCCTGGGGTGGTGGGGTGGGCGCGGCAGATAAAGGGGAAGGGAGAGAGAGACAGAGACACCAAGAGGGGAGAGGCAGTGAGAAAACGAGACAGGGTTTCCAAGACTGCAATCATAAGGCTGAGAAGATGTGTACCGGGTTGAACAGTGTCCCCCCCCTCCAAAATTCATGTCCACTTGGAACCTATGGATGCAGCCTTCATTGGGAAAGGGTCCTTGCCGATCTACTCGTATTAAGATGTCTTCATCCTGGATTAGAGTGGGCCCTAAATCCAATGCCTCATTTCTGTATGCAGAGGGAGATTTAGAAATCAGAGGCACGCAGAGGCAGAAATCAGACAGATGCAGCTATAAGTCAAGAAGCTATCAAGAGGCAAGGAAGAAAAAATGAGAAAAACAAAAAGAGGCAGGGAAGGATTCTTCCTAGAGCTTCAGAGGGAGCAAGGTTCTGCCAACACTTTCATTTTGGACTTTAGGTCTCCAAAACCGTAGAAGCATCAAGTTCTCTCATTTTAAGCGACCCAGGTTATAGTAAGCTGTTCAAGCAGCCCTAGACAACTAATACAGAAGGCGGCTCATCCGACAGACAACAAAATCAGCATCAGGAAAAATTTCAAAAGCTCGAAGAATAAACCCAAAATAATAAGGTGGAATTTGAAGGGAAAAACTGGGGACTCCTCCAAAGACAATCAGAGATTGCAAAAACAAAAAAGTGAGTTGCATAAATACGGGATGGGTGAGGCTATATGCAGAGTTAGTGCGAAAGGGCCTAGGGGATGCAGCGGACCACAAGGTCCTAGTCAAGCTCAGGGGATGCTACCGCATGAAGAGAACACGGTGTTCAGACTTTGCACGGGTCAGACTGCATCCAGCCTCTTGGGTCTAGTTATGGACAATGAGAAACGGGATTCCCCCAGAGGAGGGTTGCCAGGACTGTGAGCTCACTGGAACCTGGGATTCAAGAAGAGCTGATGGAACTGGGAGCATTTCTCCTGGGAAATAGAAGCCTTGGGAAGAACACAGACTCGTAGAATTTCTGAGCCAGAAGGACTTTTGAGATCATCTAATTGCCATATAAACCCCATTCCCACCAGCTTCATGGAGAGAAAACTAAGGTCTAGAGGCTTAGCTAACTGACAACCATGAGTCTTGCAGAGATGCAGCAAGCAGGGGCTAGATGTCCAGCTAGATGTCAGGATGCTGGTGGGGCACTGCTTGCCTATAAGGAAGATGGATCAACGCTGTAAGTCTGTGACTTCTATGGTAACAGACCATGAGGCAGAAAGAATGGTAACAGAAATGGGGACTCAGAGAAAAGTGGGGGTCACCTCCTGCTCATCCAGGTCCCCTCTTCCCCAAGCCTCCCTTCCCTTTAGCTCACCTTGCCCCCTAGGCCCCCAGCTTCCCCTGTGGCTTGACCTTTGCCTTGCCCATGCTGTCTGTGTCTCCTCTACTCCCGATACCTTGTTGGGTTTTACTGCCCGCTGTAGGTTCTCGATCCATTTGTCCCGTTCGGCCGCGGAACGACAGGCAAAACATTTTGTTCCTGAAGACGTTGTTACCTAGAGAGGGGCGGGGGGTTGAGATGGGGCTCCAGAGGGGAGGTGATCCCTAAGCACCTGAGACTCCATCGCCATGTCTTCCTCCCTGGCCGACCCTCCTCTCTCCCAGCTCCGGAGGTTTCTGTTTCCTTACCATCCCCACCTGTGCCACTTTCTCCAGGGCTCTGTGCCCTCACCCTCCATCACGCCTGCCCTCCCCAGCCCACTAGACTCAGTACCTCAAAACAGAACTCCTGGCCCAGGATGGAGCTATGCACTGGCTTGATAATGGAATCTTCATCCAAGTTGAGCTCCAAGGCTTCGGCCGCACTGCTAGGGCTCAGCAAGGACTCATGCGAGTGTGACTCCTTGAAGCTCTGCATCAGCCGGGCCCTAGCAGGGAAGGGTCAGAGCACAGGGTCAGGGCCTCACTCTTCTTACACACCCATGGGCCAGCTCTAGGATAGAGACCTGGGGAAGGAGCCTCCTGAACCCCCTTCCCATACAGACACAGACAGAAAGCAAACTGGCCTATCCTTGGGGAAGGACATGAACAAAGTGAGAGAAGCCAGGACCCTTTAAGAAGCCCCTACCCCCCAATTCACACCTAAGGACTGGGGACACCTGGAAATATCTCAACCCAGAAAGAGACCATCATAGGGAAATATCTCAACCCAGAAAGAGACCATCATAGGGAAAAGAAGAAAAGAAAAGAGGTGGGCCTGGGCCACTTCTAGGTGGGACTTCAAGCTGAAACCAGAACCTCAATATAAGGGGCGAAAAATGGAAGTAAAGAACCAGAAGTACAAAGAAGATGTTTGTTTGGGCCTGGCACATAGCTAGTACCTAAGAAACATTTAATGATTCAAAGAATGAATGAATCCAAGAAGAGGACAAGTTTTACAGAATCAGGAGAAAGAGGGAGGGTAAGTCACAAGAAATAGGAGAAAGCTGTGACGTGAGAAAAGGTGGAAAATGGGCCCTGGGGAAGAGGGGGAGGTAGGGCAGGAGGGAGCAGGTGGAGGCAAAGCCACGTGCAGAAAGACAGAGGATGGGAGAAGACTGAGGAGGAGCAGCCGGAAAGAAGGGCGTGGGAACAGAGATGGGGGGACAAGCAGGGACTGCACCAGACAGCAGAAGGTAAACGGGGCTGAGGGAATGGATGAGGGGCCACACAATACAGAGGGATGGGATAGTGAGCGGCTGGGAGATGGCTAGGGGAGGAAGAGTGGAGAGCAGTAGGAAAGCGGGAGGGGGAGCTCGGGTGTGGGAGCCTCCATGAAGCTATTTATAGCAGCCCCGTCATCTTGGGCTCCTTTGCCGTCAGCGCGACGCTCCCCCGGCCCCCCGCCCCCGCGGCCAGGAATACCATGCCCTCACCC